>NW_026020378.1:4417761-4491707 GCF_900185275.1 Solanum verrucosum
ATGGAGCCCTCTCGACAAATACCTGAGTGGTTTCTACCACATTTGGCGCAGGCAGGAGGCTCACTACTCCCTTGCGCCACACTACCCAAAGATTGTGCTGGTCTAGCTCTGAAGTCCTTCGAATTCTGAACATTAAATTCACCTCTGTATCTGGGTGCAGGTGTCTCGCAAATGATGGAGCAGGTCCCTTTTGCCTTTGCTGAAAGGAGGAACGGTTTGAAATACCTTTCTGCTGCCCGGACTCGTTCCCGATCTTAGCTCTCTTATTTCTGAACTCTTCTCTGTCCCTCAGCTTCTCTTCCTCAACCTGCTGCACATAAACCATCAACCTTGATATGTCCATGTCCCCGATAAGCATTGCTGCCCTACCTTCCTTGCTCGACAACCGAGACAGCCCAGCAACGAACATACTCATTCTATTCCTCATGTCCGCAACCATCTCCGGAGCATAGCGGGATAGTTGTGTGAACTTCAGACTGTACTCATGAACACTCAAGGACTCCTGCTTAAGTGTGAGGAACTCACGTACCTTGGCCTCTCTCAATTCTCGAGGAAAGAAATGCCCCAAGAAAGCTTCCTCGAAATAAGCCCAACTCGCAAGTGGTGCATTCTCAGCTCTGCCCCCTTTCCACTGGTCAAACCATGTTCTAGCAACATCCTTCAGCTGATACGCAGCTAGTTCAACCCGCTCAGTGTCTGCTACATGCATTACATCAAAAATCCTCTTCAACCTCCTCAATGAAGTTCTCTGGGTCCTCAGTAGTGCTTGATCCCATGAAACTCGGAGGATTCATCCCCAAGAACTCACGGATCCTTGAAGTGTCAGCTCCTTCATGTCGAAATCCCCTTTGCTGACCCACCTGATTGGCTACAGCTTGACTCAACATCCTAATTGCCTCTCTGAACTCGGCATTAGAAACTTCCCCTTGATCTTGCACTCCCGGTGCATAGGGTAACTCTTGCTCATCAACATAGCGTCTAGGAAGACGCCCTCTACCAACTCTTCGTGGAGGCATGACTATCTGAAACACGCGCAAGCACGGATTAGAGAGAAACTTTTTAGAGATCAACTCTAACGCACGAAATGAGTGTGAAGAAATGAGAAATCTTCCTAAATGTTGCAGCCTCCCAATTATAGATGTGGCGCGCTTCACACCAATAACTAAGACTCTACAGACACGGCTCCATAGAGTCCATAGGACTCCTAAACTCTGTGCTCTGATACCAAGTTTGTCGCGCCCCGAGCCTACACCCTGGGCGGGACCGGCACCCGGAGACCATTTCTGGCCCCAAGCGAACCCTTGGCCTGGATTTCTTAACTCAGCGGAAACCTCAACAGAATAACTCATTGCAATGCAATATTACAAAACAACTTAACTTATAAAATATGGCCATAAAGGCAACTCGAATCTCAAAATAGAATATTTACATATATACATAGATAAGAGACTCAAAAACTAGCTGACTGACTGTCTATCTGTCTATCTATGAAGCCTCTAAATTACTGAGATGGATGTTGGGACAGACCCCGCAACATCCTAATAAGACAACACTAAGGACACGAAGTAATAGAGTCCTCCGGAAAGCAAGGAGGCTCACCGCTGACTCTGGAGTGCTCAGCTGGATCAACGACGCACAGGCTGCTGATCTGGGATACCTGGATCTGCATCATGAAACGATGCAGGCCAACTGGCATCAGTACATGGAATGTACGAGTATGCAAGCTGGAAAGCTAAGCAACAACGGCTAGAAGGAAACCTGGGAGAAACTGAATAGCTTACCTGGCTCAACTCAACTCAACCTGACTGACATTCTTTCTATATAAGGCAATTTAAAACAAGTGCGATATAAAGAAAGACTGTTTAAAACATGTTATAAACTCTGTGTGTATACAAAGATACAATAAGCCTGAAATGTATATAGAAATACAATGAACTGATGTATATAAAAATACAATAATCTCTGAGTATGAAGATACAATAACTGCTGTGGGAGTTTCTCTAACCGGCAACCGTCACATAAGAGCTATAGTGATGATACAGCGATCGACCTCACGCTGCCAGAGCATCTTATACCCGGCCAAAAGTATAAGACCTGAACTGCCTAATGGATCCACTAGTCTAATCTGAAAAGGGTTCATCTAAAAAGCATGATCCTTTTCTACCCATGGTGGCTAACATGGTTCTATGGGGGCTGTGGGTTCTTTGAACGCTCCCCCAACTCGGTGCTCGATACTACTCCCAAAAAATGTACTGGCTCTTATGTTTTTAAAACATAATTATTCCTGCTGATATGAGATAATTACTCAAAAACTAGCCCGAAGGCTCTTTGGAAATCTCAGTTTCCAACCTTGTTTAAATGTAAATACATTTCTTTAAAACTTCTTTGGGAATACATAGTTCCCTAATAACTTTGAGAAATGAACTCAACTTTAAACTCTTGACTTAACTCGAAACTCGATACTCTTTACTCGACTTGAAACTATATGCTCTTTACTCTTTACTAAACTTGAAACTTGAAACTCTTTACTTAGCTTGAAACTCTATACTCAACTTGGAACTTGAGCCTTAGAATGAAGTTAAAATGTTTAATGAAGACTCTCGAAAAGCTTTAAAGATTTAAAGACTTGCTTGGACTTACTTAACTTCTAAGCTTGACTTCACTTGAATCAGAAACTAACTTCACTTGAATTGAATTATGGATTCAAGGACTTGATTGGTGTTTGGAGGGACCTCGTGATGTTTAGGAATGATTTAGGAATGATTTGGAACAACCAAACTTAAGAAAATTTTTGAGAATAAATTCTGAAAACAGTGGAGTCCGCGTCCTGTCCGCGACGCGGAGCAGATTTTGTTCACAGAGGGAACAAGTCCGCGACACGGACTTGTTTCATGTAAGAAGCCCGACTTTTCTCCTTCATTTTTCCAACTCTAAACTCTCTAACTTCAAGGGTTCCAACCCCAATCACTTAGAAACATGAAATCCCTCAACATTCAATAGATTTCAACTCAAAACCCCAACCGGAAACAAGTCCCAAATCATCAAGAATCTCAACATCACAACCAACAACAATACCAACAATAATTTCAACAACTAACAACTTTAACAACTCTAACAACTTCAACCACAACAACTCACAACTTCAACAAACACAATCCATCTTTTCTCGAAAATAAAACGAGTTTGGCATGTGGGGGAAAGGATCACCCAACACTAAAAGCTCACATACCTTGGTAGGGATCACCCCCGACGAAAATCCACGATGATCTCCTTGCTTGATCTCCTCTTCTTCTCCTCTTCTCTTCTTCTTCTCTTCTTCTTCTCTCAAAACCCTCACTCTCACTTCTTTTAAAATGGTAAAACTGATCAAAATGATCAGCCTAACACATTTATAAAACCAAAATAAAAGGCTAGGGAAAAGACCAAAATGCCCTTAATGATTCCCGGACGGATTTCCTTGTCAACTGCCCAACTTTCAAAGGTCATAACTCGCTCATACGGACTCGGAATTGAGCAAACTCGGTGGCGTTGGAAAGATCGTTCCGAGGGCTATGCAACCATAACTGGAAAAACTTCTAACTCATCATGAGCTAGAAGTTACGACTGATCAAAGTTGGCCAAAAACTCACCTTTTCCATACTTAGCCAAATTTCCAAAACTTTAAAATTCTTTCCAAAAATGAAAATTTCCAATCCTAAGCCTCTTCAAAGCTATTTCAAATTTTCGGATGTTACAATATGTTGAGGGTGTGTGTGATTGATTTCAAGGGAAATTGGGACGATCATCTTCCATTGATTGAATTTGCCTACAACAATAGTTACCACTCAAGCATTGCCATGGCTCCGTTTGAAGCACTCTATGGTAGGAGGTGTAGATCTCTGGTGGGTTGGATTGAAGTAGGTGAGTTCACTCTAATTGGTCACGATCTAGTTTATGATGCCATAGAAAAAGTTTGACTCATTAGAGAGAGGTTAAGGACGGCTCAAAGTCGGTAAAATTCATATGCCGACAATAGAAGAAGGGACCTTAAATTCGAGATTGGTGATTGGGTTTACTTAAAAATCGCACCTATGAAAGGTGTGATGAGGTTTGGCAAGAAGGGGAAACTTAGTCCTCGATATGTGGAACCATACCAAATCTTGACATGTGTGGGAAAGGTTGCATATGAATTAGACTTGCCTAGTGAGTTGGCTTCGGTTCTACCAGTATTTCATGTCTCCATGCTCAAAAGGTGCATCGGTGATCCGGTATCCATCCTTCCCTTAGAGGGTTTAGGAGTTGATGAAAATCTTTCCTATGAAGAAGTTCCGGTTGATATTTTAGACCGGCAAGAAAAGAAGTTAAGGAACAAAGAGGTAGTTTCTGTTAAAGTTTTATGGAGGAATCACTTAGTTGAGGGTGCTACTTTGGAGGCCGAGGCCGATATGAAGTCCCGTTATCCTCATTTTTTTCCTTCTAGTCCTACCCCTACTTGAGGTATATAGTTCTTGAGTTGGCGTTTTGGAATAATTGTACTACGAGTTTTCATTATGATTTTCTTACGTGTGCATGTTCTTGTGAGAATTCATGTTTAGCATGTATTGAGTTTTCATGATTTATGTAATCCTCATGTTGGGCTGCACTTCAGTATTATGGTTGCATATTTGACTTCATGAGGTGAATTAATGAACATGTGTGCTATACTTTTGATGATGTGGCTCTTTATTGATTAATTGTGTTGAGCTTGTTGCATGGAGAAGGTAGTTCCTCCTAAGATGATATGAAATGCTAAGTTGTGTGCATATTGGGTTGTAGAGGTAGATCCTACTTCCTTGTGATTGCATTGATTATGTTTTGAACTGGATTGATGTTCCTCATATATTTTGGTGCTTTGTTTATGATGTGGCATGTTGTTGGGTTGTTAATCTTGAGTCGGTCATCCCCTAATGTGTTTAAAGTATCATTCGGGGATGAATGTTCCTAAGGGGGAGATATTGTGACACTCCAGAAAATGCTAGGTTAAACTAGAGCCTAAACGACGGGATGAAGGTCTTGAAATGGGAGTATAGGGGTCAAGGCAATGGGACAAGTGGCAAGGAGGAAGGGGCCAAACCAAAGGCAAAAGGCCAAGGCAGCCCCTAGCCATTGGCTACTGCCCCAGCCTTCACAAGAAGGACCACGAGTCGTGGTCCTCACCATGGCTCGTGAAGGTGGGAGTGGCCATGCCTTGGCCATGGATATTAGGCCTCCAACTTCCCTAGCCACTGCCTCAACTTCACGGCCATCACCACAGTTTGTGGTCTTGACCACGAACAAAAGGAGCCTGTTGTGAAGTTGCCTTAGACATATGGCCAAGTTGGTCTCAAAGTGGCAAGGCTACTGCCTCAAACTCCATGGGTGGGACCACGAGCCGTGAAGAGGCCCGTGGAAATGACATGGGTAAGGAATTGTGAAGGCCATTTGTGGAGGCCACTGCCTCATCTTCATGAGCAAGACCACGATCCGTGGTCCTCGCTACGGGTCATGAAGATGGGCGTGACACCTGGGCGGGATCATTCAACGAAAGTCATTTAAGTCCTTTATTATTTTCGTCCAAATTAAGTGAGGGGTGTTTTGGGTATTTTAGGGGGGGGGGGGGTTATATATGGTTTTAATTCATTTTCATCTCTATTTTGAAGACCTAACTCAAACTCCCAAAATAAATTCCCAAATCCTCTCTTTTCTCACTAAGAAGTTCTTTCATTGAAGAACAAAGAAAAAGGTCAAGGTTAGGGTTCAATTTCCAAACTCTTCACTCCAATTTCATGGGAAAGCTTCGATTAAAGTATAGGAACCTTGATTCATGGAATACTTTCCTCTATGAAGCCCTCTCAACTCACTTTCGAAAATGGGTTGTACTGTTTAAAAACTATGGTTTTCATTCTAGTCATGGGTTCTTCCTAAAAATGTTTTCATTATGTTATTTGATGTATATTATGGATGATTTGACGTTTTAATGATGATTTTATAGTAAAACTCCCCATGAACCCATGAACTATCCCATGACCCCAATTTCATGAATTTCAATAAAGGTATTGATGCAAGGTGATTTCAATTATGTATTGTGGTTATGTTAATTTGGTTATGAAACCTTGCCTTATTCATGTTGATGATAGTATATCCTAAATGTAAGTGTGAGACTTGGTTCATGACCTTGCAAGGGGTAAATTGTGAAGGATTGTTCATGATTGTTGATAGTTATTGATGAACTTATGAACTCATTTGAAAGGTGAGAATCCTATGACTATTGTGTGAATTGAGTTGTTGTTGGGAGAATAATTTCCCCTATCCTTACACATGTTTATGTATAAATTGTCTAGGATGATGTTGTTGCGTTGATTGAAGGGCTAGTTCTCATGAAAAACACTATGAATAATGAGGTGAAAGTTACTCACCCTAGTATGATGATTTTATGGTGAAAGGTAGTTCTCACTTAAATGAATCTATGAGCTATTTAGTGAGTTGTATTGAACGAAGGGTAAGGTATGCCTTCACAGATGTAGATACAATTCTATACTAATTATGTATAATTGGTAAATAATGCTTAGTACCGATTAGATATGGACAATGAGGAAAAGGCCTCTCTGTTAATGCAATAGGTTGGGTCATCTACAGTAAACTCATGAGATGGAAGCTCCTCCGCTAATGCAATAGGTTGGGTTTGTAGTAACAATCTCCCTATCCCATAACTATGTGCCAAACATAGGACTTAGCTAGTGGATCCACTTAAAAGCTAAATATGATTAGTTCTACCTTCGGCAAGTAAGAACGCCTTCTTTCGGTGTGAGGTTATATGACACCGGATTCCATGTAGCTCATATGGTCTATGTCGGTTATAGCTAATAATCCCTAATAACAATAAGATAATGAATATGATAGGAACTATACTATGACTTCTTAATGGGTTTACTTGGTAGGAGTGGGGTATGGGATTTCACTCTTACATTGCACAAGGATACTTGTTAGGATGTTGTGGAATGGTTTACTTGTGGTATGATAAGTTATGAATATATGACTTTCTTTATGTTTAGTTCAGGAACTTGTATAATTCCTCATTTATGACTTTGGATTATGGTAAGCTTGAAGATTATGGTAATGAATATGTGGCTTCAAGGAATGCTTAGTAAGGTTGGTATTATGGGATGCCAACCATACATTGCACAAGTGTTCCTGGAGGGTGTTAAGGTATTGATATTACTATGTTATGATTGTATTGTGACTAGAGCTTGTCTTCTATGTTTGAAAATGCATATGAGCTTTCCAAACTTGATAAATGCATACTTCCAAGAAAAATGTCCTATTTAGCATATTTAAATGTTTTTATGCATGTTTCCATACTTAGTACATATTTGTGCTAACCCCTTGTTTTCTACATTCTATGAGTATAGGTCCCGGACGTTGATTCATCATTTCCTTCTTCAAAGTAAAGCTTGGGTCGACTATTCCCTAAGTTTTGGTGAGTCCTCCAGTTCGAGGACCAGATGTTTATTTCAGTCTTAGTTTTAGTCATACTTTATTATGTTAAGACTTTCATTGATGTAAAGGGTTAAGTCCCTAATTTCGTACTCTAATATTTAGATAGTTTTTAATGAGACAAGTCTCGTATTTTCCATAACTCTTTATATACAGAATTTGAAGTTTGACATCTGTTTAGAAAACTTTTAACTTTCCGCATTATTTCTTATGACATTATGTGTATGATTATGCTAAGGGCCTGTATGCGACCCCCTTCGGGGTCAACTATGCCATGTTACGTCTAGGGGGTGACCCCGGGTCGTGACATTAGTAGACACTGATTCTATTATCATTGAACACACCATGAGTGAGAAAAACCCAGAATATGTCAGCTATTTTAGGTTCACCAAGTTGTTAATGCTGCATAAGCCTTAGACTTATAATTGGCATGACTATAAGAATGCATGGTTCAATTTTTTGTAGATTAGACTAGGACACACCTGGTTTCTCAAATATTGTCCAGACATGGTCAAGACAGTCATCCCCAGATGGTTCTACGAATGGTGGAGCTATTTCAGAGGAAATAGAGATATCCTTCCCCAACAATTTCTCAATATGTTTGATGAGTTCCTGTCACCAAAAATTTTGGCAAAAATCACGTCGAAATTCTGGAGAACTAAAATCCATGGACTACAGAACACGAAAATCGGCAAAATAGAGGGTTTACCTACTTTTTGCTCGTTTAACCTTGAAAATGGGTCGATTTGCCCATCGGGACCAATTGGCTCAATAACGAAGATCTTAAAGGACGTCCATAAAAAGATTGAGCAAAAATTTTGTCGAAATTCCGAATCACCAAAAATCCATGGACTATAGCACACAAAAAATTGGTAAAATAGGGGGGTTTACCTGTTTTGGGGCTCGTTTGACCTTGGCTGGTTTGCTAGTCGGGACCAACTGGCTCCAAAACTAAGGTCTTAACGGACGTTCATGAAAAATTTTGGCAAAAATCACATCGAAATTTCGGATCGACAAAAATCCATGGACTATAGCACACGAAATATCGGCAAAACGGGGATTTACCTGCTCTGGGATTTGTTTGACATTGAAAATGGGTCAATTTACTCGTCGGGACCAACTGAATCAATAGCTAAGGTCTTAACGGATGTCTATGAAACATTTCGGCAAAAATCATGTCGGAATTTTATATCAGGAAAAATCCATAGACTATAGCACACAAAAATTGGCAAAAAGGGGGGTTTACTTGTTCTAGGGCTCGTTTGATCTTGAAAATGGGCCGATTTGCCCGTCGGGACAAACTGGATCAATAGCTAAGGTCTAAACGGACGTCTATGAAAAATTTCAGCAAAAATCATGTCGGTATTCCAGATCACCAAAAAACCACAATTAATAGGACACGAAAAATAGGAAAAACGAAAGGGTTTACCTCCTCTTGGCTCATTTGACCTTGAAAATGGGTCGGTTAGCCCATCAGGACCAACTAACTCAATTACTAAAGTATTAACGGACGTCCATGAAAATTTTTGATAAAAATCACATCGGAATTCCAGATTACCAAAAATCCATGGAAATCTATGGACTATAACACACGAAAAAAATGGCAAAATGGTGGGTTTACCTGCTCTGGCAGGTTTGACATTAAAAATGTTTCAATTTGCTTGTCGGTACCAACTGGATCAATAGCTAAAGTCTTAACGGACGTCCATGAAAACTTTTGGCAAAAATCATATGAGGATTCTAGATCACCAAAAATCCATGGACTATAACACACAAAAATCGGCAAAATGGGGGGTTTACCTACAATGGGCTCGTTTGACCTTGAAAATGGGCTGGTTTGCCCCTCGGGACCAACTAGCTCAATAGCTAAGATTTTAACGGACGTTCATGAAAAATTTCAACAAAAATCACGTCAAAATTTTGGATCAACAAAAATTCATGCCTATAGCACACGAAAAATCGGTAAAAAGGGAGGTTTAGCTACTCTAGGGCTCGTTTGACCTTGAAAATGGGCCGGTTTGCCCATCAGGACCAGTTCGCTCAATAGGTAGGTCTTCACGTACCACCATGAAAAATTTCAGCAAAAACCACTTCGGAGTTTCGGATCACCAAAAATCCATTGACTATAGCACATGAAAAATCCGCAAAACGGGGGGTTTACCAGCTTTGGGATCGTTTGACTTTGAAAATGGGCCGATTTACCCGTCGGGACCAACTGGCACAATAGTTAAGGTGTGAACGAACGTCTATGAAAAGTATCGGCAAAAATCACTTCGAAATTCCAAATCACCAAAAATCCATGGACTATAGCACCCGTAAAATCAATAAAAATGGTGGTTTACCTGCTCTGGGCTTGTTTGACCTTGAAAATAGGCTAGTTTACCCATCGAGACCAACCGGCTCAATACCTAATGTCTTAACGGACGTCCATGTAAAATTTCAGCAAAAATCACGTCGAAATTCTGGATCGCCTAAAATCCATGGACTATAGCATACAAAAAATTGGCAAAAAAGGGTTTACCTGCTCTAGGGCTCGATTAGCCGTGGAATTAGGTCGGTTCACACGTCGGGACCAACTGGCTCAATAGCTAAGGTCATAACAGACGTCCATGGGAAAAATCACGTAGGAATTCCAGATCTCAAAAAATTCCAAGGACTATAGCACATGAAAAATTGGTAAAATGGGGGGTTCACCTGCTATGGGGCTCGTTTGACCTTGAAAATGGGCCGGTTTGCCCGTCAGGACCAATTGGCTCAATAGTTATGGTCTTAACGGACGTCCATGAAAAATTTCAGCAAAAATCACGTCAGAATTCTGGATCACAAAATATACATGGACAAGAGCACACAAAAAGTAAGCAAAAAGAGGGGGTAACCTTCTCTGGGCTTGTTTGACCTTGAAAATAGGTCGGTTTACCCGTCGGGACCAACTGACAATATAGCTAAGGTCTTAACGGACGTCCATGGAAAATTTCGGCAAAAATCATATCGAAATTTTGGATCACCAAAAATCCAAGGACTATATAGTACACAAAAAATTGGTAAATCAGGGGTTTAGTTACTCTAGGTTCGTTTCACTTTGAAAATGGGCCGGTTTGCCCGTCGAGACCGACTAGCTCAATAGCTAAGATCTTAATGAATGTCGATGAAATTTTTTGGCAAATATCACGTCGAAATTTTGGATCACCAAAAATTCATTGACTATAACACACAAAAAAATCAGCAAAACAGGGGGTTTATCTACTCTGGGCTCGTTTGACATTGAAAATGGTCCGGTTTATCCATCGGAACCAACTAGATCAATAAGTAAGGTCTTAACGGACATCCATGAAAAATTTTGGCAAAAATCACGTCGGAATTCTGATTCACCAAAAATCTATGAACTAGCACACGAAAAATCGGCAAAAAAGGGTGGTTTACTTGCTATATGGATCGTTTGACCTTACAAAATGGGACGGTTTTCCCGTCGGGACCAACTAGCTCAATAGCTAAGGTCTTAACGGATGTTCATGAAAAATTTTGGCAAAAATCACGTCGGAATTCTGGATCAACAAAACTCTATGGACTATATCACACGAAAATATGGTATAACGAGGGGTTTACCTGCTCTGGGCTCGTTTGACCTTTAGAATGGGTTGGTTTACCCGTTGAGACCAACTGGTTCAATAGCTAAGGACTTAACGGTCGTCGTTGAAATTTTTTGGCAAAAATGACATTGGAATTTCGGATAACCAAAAATCCATGACTTATAGCACACGAAAAATTGGCAAAATGGGGGATTTACCTGATCTGGGATCGTTTGACCTTGAAAACGGGCCAGTTTACCCGTCGGGACCAATTGGCTCCATAACGAAGGTCTTAACGAACGTCCATGAAAATTTTTAGCAAGAATCACATCAGAATTCTGGATGACTAAAAATCCATTGACTATAGCACTCGAAAAATTGCAAAATGGGAGGTTACCTGCTCTGGGCTCATTTGACTTTGAAAATGGGCCGATTTGCCTATCGGGACCAACTAGTTCCATAGCAAAGGTCTTAACGGATGTCCATGAAATTTTTGGCAAAAATCATGTCGAAATTTCGGATCAACAAAAATCCATGGACTATATAGAACATAAAAAATAGGTAAAAAGGGGGGTTTACTCTATCTAGGGCTCGATTGACCTTGAAAATGGGCCGGTTTTCCCATCGGGGCCAACTGACTCAATAACTAAGGTCTTAACGGACGTCCATGAAAAATTTTAGCAAAAATCACGTCGAAATTCCAGTTCACCAAAAATCAATGGTCTATAGCACACGAAAAATCCGCAAAAGGGGGGATTTACCTGCTTTGGGGCTCGTTTGACCTTTAAAATGTGTTGGTTTCCTCGTCGGGACCAATTGGCTCAATAACTAAGGTCTTAACGGACGTCCATGAAAAATTTTGGCAAAAATCACTTCGAAATTCCAGATCACCAAAAATTCAAGGACTATAACACACAAAAAATCGATAGATAGGGGGGTTTACCTGCTTTGGGGCTTGTTTGACCTTTAAATTGGGTCGGTTTACCCTTCGGGACCAACTGACTCAATAGCTAAGGTCTTAACGGACGTCGATGATAAATTTCAGCAAAAATCACGTTAGAATTCCAAATCACAAAATATCCATGGACTATGCACATAAAAAATTGGCAAAAAGGAGGGGTTTACCTACTCTAGAGCTCGTTTGTCCATGAAAATGGGACGGCTTGCCCGTCGATACCAACTGGTTCAATACCAAAGGTCTTAACGAACGTCCATGAAATATTTCAGCATAAATCACCTCAAACTTTTGAATCAACAAAAATCCAAGGACTATAGAAGAAGAAAAATTGGCAAAACGATGGTGTACCTGCTCTGGGGCTCGTTTGACCTTGAAAATGGGCTGGTTTGTCCATCGGGACCAACTGGCTCAATAGCTAAGGTCTTAACGGACGTCCATGAAAAAGTTCAGCAAAATCACGTCGAAATTTTGGATCACCAAAAATCCCTGGACTATAAAACACAAAAAATTGGCAAAAATGGGGGGTTTACCTGCTTTGGGATCGTTTGACTTTGAAAATGGGTCGATTTCCCGTCAAGACCTACTGGCTCAATAGTTAAGATCTTAACGGACGTCCATGAAAAAATTTGGTAAAAATCAGATCGGAATTCTGGATCACGAAATATCCATGGACAATAGGACACGAAATATCTGCAAAACTGAGGGTTTACCTGTTTTGGGCTCGTTTGTCCTTGAAAATGAGCCGATTTTCCCATCGGGACCAATTGGCTCAATGACGAAGATATTAACGGACGTTCATGAAAAAAATCAGCAAAATCACGTGGAAATTCTGAATTTAGCACACTAAAAATCGGCAAAATAGGGTATTTACCTGCTCTAGGGCTCGTTTGACCTTGTAAAAGGGTCGGATTACCCATCGTGAGTAAATGGTTCCACAACTAAGGTCTTCACAGACGTCCATGAAAACGTTTGGCAAAAATCACGTCAGAATCTCAGATCACCAAAAATTAATGGACTATAGCCCCAAAAAAATGGCAAAACGGGGGGTTTACCGACTCTGGGTTTCGTTTGACATTAAAAATGGGTCGATTTGCCCATCGGGACCAACTGGATCACTAGCTAAGGTCTTAATAGACGTCCATGAAAAATTTCAGCAAAAATCATGTCGAAATTTCGAATCACCTAAAATCCATGAACTATAGCACATAAAAATCAGCAAAAAATGGGGTTTACCTGCACTAGGGCTCGTTTGACCTTAAAAAAGGCCGGTTTACCCGTCGATATCAAGTGGCTCAATGACGAAGATCTTAACGGACGTCCATGAAAAAATTCAGCAAAAATCACGTCAGAATTTCGGATCACCAAAAATCCATGGATTATAACACACAAAAAATTGGTAAAATAGGTGTTTACCTGCTCTAGAGCTTGTTTGACCTTGAGAATGGGTCGGTTTACCCGTCGCGACCAACTGGCTCAATAGCTAAGATCTTAACGGACATCCATGAATTGTTTTTGCAAAAATCACTTCGAAAATCTGAATCACCAAAACTCTATGGACTATAGCACACGAAAAATTGGCAAAACGTGGGGTTTACCTACTCTAGGCCTCTTTTGACCTTGGAAATGGGTCGGTTTGCCCGTCGAGACCAAATGACTCTATAGTTAAGGTCTTAATGGATGTCCATGAAAAATTTTGGCAAAAATAATGTCGGAATTCCGGATCACCAAAAATTCATGGACTATATAGCACACGAAAAATTGGCAAATCGGAGGGCTTACCTGCTTTAGGGATCGTTTGACTTTGAAAATGAGCCGGTTTGCGCGTCGAGACCAATTGGCTCAATAGCTAAGGTCTTAACGAATGTCAATGAAAATTTTCAACAAATATCACGTCGGAATTTCGGATAACCAAAAATTCATGGACTATATAGCATACGAAAAATCAGCTAAAAGGGGGGGTTACCTACTTTGGGGTTCGTTTGACCTTGAGACTGGCCCGATTTGCCCATCGGGACCAACTGGCTCCATAACTAAGTTTATAACGGACGTCCATTAAAAATTACAGCAAAAATCACGTAAGAATTCCGAATCAACAAAAATCCATGGACTATAGCACACGAATAATCGGCAAAATGAGGGGTTTACCTTCTATGGGGCTCGTTTGAACTTGAAAATGAGTCGGTTTCCTCGTCGGGATCAACTGGCTTAATAGCTAAGGTCTTAACAGACATCCATGAAAAAATTTGGCAAAAATCACGTCGGTATTCCAGATCACCAAAAATCCATGGACAATAGCATGCGAAAAAGCGGCAAAAAGAGGGTTTACCTGCTCTGGGGATCATTCGACCTTGAAAATGGGATGGTTTGCCCGTCGGGACCAACTAGCTAAATAACTAAGATCTTAATGAATGTCTATAAAAAATTTCAACAAAAATCACATCGCAATTCCGTATCACCAAAAATTCATGGACTATAGCACACGAAAAAATTGGAAAAATGAGGGGTTTATCTGCTCTGGAGATCATTTAACCTTGAAAATGGGACGTTTTGCTCATCTCCACTAACTGGCTCAATAATTAGGGTCTTAACGGATGTCATTGAAAATTTTTGGCATAAATAAAGTTGGAATTCTGGATCACCAAAAATCGATGGACTATGTACACGAAAAATTGGTAAAAATGGGGTTTACCTACTCTGGGCACGTTTGACCTTGAAAATGTGTCGGTTTGCCCATCGGGACCAACTGGGTCAATAGCTTTAGTCTTAACGGACGACCATAAAAAATTTCGGCAAAAATCACGTCGGAATTCTGAATCACAAAAAATTTATGAACAATAGCACACTAACAATCGAAATAACGGAGGGCTTAATTTCTCTTGGATCATTTGACCTTGAAAATGGACTGGTTTGCCCGTCGGGACCAACTGACTCATTAGCTAAGGTCTTAACGGACGTCCATGAAAATTTTTGGCAAATATCACATCTGAATTTCGGATTATCAAAAATCCATGGACTATATAACACTCAAAAAATTGGCAAAAAAGGGGGTTTTACCTGCTCTGGGCTCTTTTGACCATGAAAATGGTTCGAATTTCCCATCGGGACCAACTAGCTCCATCGTTAATTTCTTAACAGACGTCCATGAAAATTTTCGACAAAAATCGTGTCAGAATTTCAGATCACCAAAAATCCATGGACTATAAGAACACGAAAAATTGGCAAAAAGGGGGTTTACCTCCTCCGGGGATCGTTTAACCTTGAAAATGGGATGGTTTGCACGTCTGGACCAACTAGCTCAATAATTAAGGTCTTAATGGACGTCCATGAATAATTTCAGCAAAAATCACGTCGGATTTCCAGATCACCAAAAATCCATGGTCTATAGCACACGAAAAATCGGCAAAATAGGGGATTTACTTGCTTTGGGGCTCGTTTGACCTTCAAAATGGGTTGGTTTTCCCGACGGGACAAACTGGCTCAATAACTAAAGTCTTAGCGAACGCCAATGAAAATTTTTGGCAAAAATCACGTCGTAATTCTGGATCACCAAAAATCCATGGACTATAGCACAAGAAAAATCAGCAAAATGATCTGCTCTAGGGCTCGTTAGTCCGTGAAAATGGGTATGTTCGCCCGTCGAGACCAACTGGCTCAATAGCTAAAGTCTTAATGGACGTCCATGAAATATTTTGGGAAAAATCATGTTGAAATTTCGGATCACCAATAATCCATTGACTATAGCACACAAAAAATTGGCAAAAAGAAGGGGGTTTACTTGCTTTGGGGCTCGTTTGACCTTTAAAATGGGTCGATTTGCCCGTTGGGGCCAACTGGCTCAATAGCTAAGGTCTTAACGGAGGTTTACGAAAAAATTCGACAAAAATCACGTCGTAATTCTTGATCACCAAAAATTCATGGACTATTGTACACGAAAAATTGGGAAAATGGGGGTTTTACCTGCTTTGGGTTCGTTTGATCTTGAAAATGGACTGGTTTCCCCATCGGGACCAACTGGCCCAATAGCTAAGGTATTAACGGACGTCCACGAAAAATTTTGGCAAAAATCACGTTTGAATTCAGAATCACCAAATATTCATGGACAATAGCACACAAAAAATCAGCAAAAAGAGGGGTTTACCTGCTCTGGGGCTAGTTTGACCCTGAAAATGGGTCGGTTTTCCCATTGGGACGAGCTTGTTCAATAGCTTATGTCTTAACAGACATCCATGAAAAATTTTGGCAAAAGTTATGTCGGAATTCTGGATCACCTAAAATCCATGGACTATAGCACACGAAAAATCAAGAAAATGGGGGTTTTACCTTCCCTGGGCTCGTTTGACCTTGAAAATGGGCTGATTTTCATGTCGGAACCAACTGAATTAATAACTAAGGTCTTAACGGACGTCCATGAAATATTTCAGCAAAAAAGCCACGTTGTAATTCCGTATCACCAAAAATCAATGGACTATACACATAAAAATTTGGCAAAAAGGGGGGTCAACCTCTTTTGGCGCTCATTTGACCATGAAAATGGGTCGATTTGCCCGTCGAGACCAACTGGCTCAATACCAAAGGTCTTAATGGACGTCAATAAAATTTTTTAGCATAAATCACGTCAGATTTCTGAATCACCAAAAATCCAAGGACAATAGCACAAGAAAAATTGGCAAATGGGTCGGTTTACCCATTGGGACCAACTAGATCAATAGTTAAGGTCTTAATGGACGTCCATGAAAAAATTCAGAAAAAATAACGTCAAAATTTCGAATCACCAAAAATCCATGGACTATAAAAAATGAAAAATAGGCAAAAAGAGAGGTTTAACTGCTCTAGCCTTGTTTGACCTTAAAAATGGGTCAATTATCCTATCGGGACCTATTGGCTCAATTGCTAAGGTCTTACTGGACGTCCATAAAAAGATTGAGCAAAAATTTTGTCGAAATTCCGAATCACCAAAAATCCATGGACTATAGCACACAAAAAATTGGTAAAATAGGGGGGTTTACCTGTTTTGGGGCTCGTTTGACCTTGGCTGGTTTGCTAGTCGGGACCAACTGGCTCCAAAACTAAGGTCTTAACGGATGTCCATGAAAACCTTTTGCAAAAATCACGTCAGAATTTTGGATTACCAAAAATCAATGGACTATAGCACACGAAAAATCGGCAAAAAGGGGGGTTTATCGACTCTGGGTTCGTTTAACATTAAAAATGGGTTGGTTTGCCCGTCAGAACCAATTGGATTGATAGCTAAGGTCTTAACAGACGTCAATGAAATTTTTTGGCATAAATCATGACAGAATTCTAGATCACCAAAAATCTATGGACTATATAGCACACGAAAATTGGTAAAAAGGGGGGTTTACCTGCTCTAGGGCTCGTTTGACCTTGAAAATGGGTCGGTTTACCCGTCGTGACCAACTGGCTCAATAGCTAAGGTCTTAATGGACGTCCATGAAAATTTTTGGCAAAAATCACGTCAGAATTTCGTATCACCAAAAATCCATGGACTATAGCACATGAAAAATCAGCAAAATGGGGGGTTTCCCAGCTCTGGGTCTCGTTTTACCTTGGAAATGGGCCGGTTATCCCGTCGGGACCAAATGAATTCATAGTTAAGGTCTTAATGGACGTTCATGAAAAAATTCGGCAAAAATCATGTTGGAATTTCGGATCACCAAAAATGCATGTAATATGTAGCATATGAAAAATTGGCAAATCAGGGGGTTTACCTGCTTTGGGCTCGTTTGACTTTGAAAATGAGCGGGCTTGTCTGTCGAGACCAACTGGCTCAATAACTAAGGTTTTAATGAACGTTCATGAAAATTTTTGACAAAAATTACTTAGGAATTTAAAACCACCAAAAATCCATGGACTATATAGCATACGAAAAATCGGTTAAAATTGGGGTTTACCTGCTCTGGGGCTTGTTTGACCTTGAAACCAATTTGCCTGTCGGGACCAACTAGCTCAATAGCTAAGGTCTTAACGGACGTCCATGAAAAATTTTGGCAAAAATCACGTCGGAATTCCGAATCACCAAAAATCCATAGTCTATAGCACATGAAAAATTGGCAAAAAGGGGGGTTAACCTGCTCTAAGACTCTATTGACCTTTAAAATGGACCGGTTTACCCGTTGGAACCAACTGGTTCCACAACGAAGGTCTTAACGTATGTCCATGAAAGTTTTTAGCGAAAATCACGTCAGAAATCCGGATCATCAAAAATCCATGAAATATAGCACACGAACAATCAACAAAAATAGGGGGGTTTACCTGCTATGAGGCTCGTTTAACCTTTAAAATGTGACGGTTTGCCCATCGGGACCAACATGCTTCATAGCTAAGGTAATAATGGACGTCCATGAAAAATTTCAGCAAAAATACATGGACTATATCACACGAACAATCGGCAAAATGGGGGTTTACCAGCTGTGGGGTAGTTTAACCTTGAAAATAGGCCGGTTTGCCAATGGAGACCTACTGGCTAAATAGCTAAGGTCTTAACGGGTGTCCATGAAAAATTTAGGCAAAAATCACGTCAAAATTCTGAATCACCAAAAATTCATGGTCTATAGCACATGAAAAATTGGTAAAATGGTGGGTTCACCTGCTCTAGGGCCTGTTTGACCTTGAAAATGGGTTGGTTTACCCGAATGGACCAATTGGCTTTATAGTTAACGTCTTAACGGACGTCCATGAAAAATTTCAACAAAAAATCACGTCAGAATTTTGGATCTCCAAAAATCCATGGACTATATAACATACGAAAAATTGGCTAATAGAGGGGTTTACCTTCTCCAGGGATCGTTTGACCTTGAAAATGGGCCGATTTGTTTGTCTGGCCCAACTGGCTCAATAGCTAAGGTCTTATCGGACGTCCATGAAAATTTTTGGCAAAAATTGCTTTGGAATTTTGAATCACCAAAAATCCATAGTCTATATAGCATATGATAAATCGGTAAAAATGGGGTTTACCTGATCTAGGGATCGTTTGACCTTTAAATGAGCCGGATTGCCCATCGAGACCAACTTACTCCATAGCTAAGGTCTTAACGGACGTCCATGAAAATTTTCAGCAAAAATCACATCGGAATTCAGGATCACCAAAAATCCATGGAATATAGCACACGACCAATTGGATAAAAAAGGGGTTTACCTGCTCTAGGGATTGTTTGACCTTTAAAATGGGCCAAATTGCCCATTGGGACCAACTGGCTCCATAGCTAAGGTCTTAACGTACGTCTATGAAAAATTTCAGTAAAATTCACAAAGAAATTTCGGATCACCAAAAATCTTTGGACTATAGCACACGAACAATCGACAAAACGGGGGGTTTACCTTCTCTAGGGCTCGTTTGACCTTGAAAATGGGTCGGGTTGCCCGTCAGTCTAACTGGCTCAATAGCTAAGGTCTTAACGGACGTCCATTAATTTTTATTTGCAAAAATCACATCAAAATTCCGGATTACCAAAAATCCATGGACTATAGCACACGAAAAATCAGCAAAAAGGGGGTTTACCTGCTCTGGGGCTCGTTTGACTCTGAAATGGGCCGATTTGTTCGTCGGGACCAACTGGATCAATAACTAAGGTCTTAACGGACGTCCATGAAAAATTTTGAAAAAAAATCACGCCACAATTTTGGATCACCGAAAATTCATAGTCTATAGCACACGAAAAATTGGCAAAACGAGGAGTTACTGCTCTAGGATTTGTTTGATCTCGAAAATGGGCTAATTTCCCGTCAGGACCAATTGGCTCAATATCTAAGGTGTTAAAGGACGTCCATGAAATTTTTTGCCTAAAATCACATTGAAATTCCAGATCACCAAAAATCCATGGACTATAGCACACGAAAAATCAACAAAATGGGGGGTTTACCTGCTCTAGGGCTCGTTTGGCCTTGAAAATAGGTCAGTTCACTCGTTGGGACCAGCTGGCTCAATAGCTAAGGTCTTAACAGACGTCTATGAAAATTTTGTGGATAAATCACATCGAAATTTTGGATCGCAAAAAAATCCATGGAGTATAGCACACGAAAAATTGGCAAAAAGGGGGGTTTACCTCCTCTGGGGCTCATTTGACCTTTAAAATGGGTGGGTTTGCCCGTCGGGACCAACAAGCCCGATAGTTAAGGTCTTAACGGACGTCCATGAAAAATTTCAGCAAAAATCACGTCAGAATTCTGGATCACCAAAAATTTATGGACTATAGCACACGAACAATCGGTAAAACGTGGTGTTTACCCGTTATGGGGCTCGTTTGACCTTGAAAATGGGCATGTTTTCCCGTCGAGACCAACTGGCTCAATAGCTATGGTCTTAACAGACGTCCATGAAAAAGTTCAGCAAAAATCACGTCGGAATTTCGAATCACAAAAAATTCATGGAATATTGCACACGAAAAGTTGGCAAAAAAGGGGGTTTTCCTTCTTTGTGGCTCATTTGACCTTGAAAATGGACCGGTTTGCTCGTCGGGACCAATTGGCTCCTTAGATAAGGTCCTAACGGTCGTCAATAAAAAGTTTTGGCAAAAATCATATTTGAATTCTGGATCACCAAAAATCCATGGACTATATAGCACACGAAAAATTGGCAAATAAGGGGGTTTACCTGCTCTGGGTTCATTTTACTTTGAAAATGGGCCGGTTTGCCCGTCGAGACCAACTAGCTCAATAGCTAAGGTCTTAACGAATGTCCATGAAATTTTTTGGCAAATTTCACGTTGGAATTTCAGATCACCAAAATTCCATGGACTATGCAAAACCAAAAATTGGTAAAATGAGGGGTTTATCTACTCTGGGGCTAGTTTGACCTTGAAAATGGGACGGTTTGCCCGTCGGGACCAACTGGCTCAATAGCTAAGGTCTTAACGGATGTCCATGAAAATTTTGGTAAAAAATCACGTTAGAATTCTGCATCACCAAAAATCTATGGACTATAGCACACGAAAAATCGGCAAAAAAAAAGGGTTTACCTGCTCTATGTAACACCCAAAAAATTGATAGGTGAAACTAGAGCCTAACGTATGAACCTTATAAGTTTATGTATAAATTGGAGATATAGAAGGGTCCAAAAATTTGGCTAAGTATAAGTTTAAGGGAGGGTTCAAGGAAGGCGAAAGGATTCACCTTCCTTAGAAGCTTCGTTTGAAGCAATGCCTTAGCCAATTTTAACTAAGTATATTTTCAAGAGAGGGTTCAAGGAAGGTAAAAGCCTTTACCACCCTTAGAATCTTCCTTGAACCAATGCCTTAGTTTTTTTAAGGCAGTCCACGTGAGGGTTTAAGGACCAAGTGGGGGGACCACCACACATGGGGGCTGCCTTAACACATGGGCAGTGCACATGTGCAAGTGGGGGCCCACTGCCGTATACTCCCTTGTATACTTATGCCTTAGCTTTAAAAAGCTAAAGGCAAGTCCAAGAGTGGGTTTAAGGAAGGCGTATCAATTCAAGGGCCTTTAAAGCTCCCTTAGTAATTGCCTTAGTTTTATTTGGGCAATCCAAGGGAGGCATAAAAAGGGGTAATTTTGTAATTTCCTTTTTAGTCCAAATTAAATGGGTATAGTCTATATTACTTTTAAGTAAATATATAAATGTAGGCCATTTGAATACTCTCATGGATATGCCTTAGCTTTAAAAAGCCAAAGGCAAAGTCCAAGGGAGGGTCCATGAACCCATGTGCTTCCCCATGACCCCAACTTTATGAAATTGAGATGGGTTTGTTCATACAATGTGAATACTTAGAATAGTATCTATGTTAATTTAGTCAATTAGTCTTGTTTGATTCATGCTTAAAGTAGTAATTCTAAGTGTGATTGCAAGAAATGATCTATGACCCTTGAAGGGTAAATTGTAAGTGTTGAATCTTAAAGTATAGCCTTGAAGGCAATGTATGAAGGTACTCTATGTTTAAGATTCTTATATATGAATGGATTGATCCACTTGAAAGGTGGAGGTGCTTACTTTTCATGTATTTATGTATGAAGTTATGTTCCACTTGAATGGTGAAGATCCAATGACTAATGTGTTAATTGTGGTATTGTTGAAAGACTAGTTTCCTTTACTATTACACATGATTATGTATGAATTGTCTTGGATGATTATATGATGATTCTAAGGTGAAAGGTAGTTCTCACCATGTTGAATCAATGAGCTATGTTATGAGTTGAGTTGAATGAAGGGTAATGTACTCCTTCACATATGAAATTGTTATTCACCTTAACTATGTATAAGTTGGAGAATAATGCTTAGCACCGAGCGGATATGGAAAATGAGATAGAGACTCTCCCGCTAGTTTTAGGTCGGGTCTTCTACATATGCTCTCATGAGTTGGAAACTCTCCCTCTAGTAAAATAGGCCGAGTTTCTAAAAGCAATCTCCCTATCCCATAACTATGTGCCCGCATAGGTATTAGCTAGTGGATCCACATTATAGCTATATATGTCTAGTTCTACCTTAGGCAAGTAGGATGCCTTTTTTCGGTGTGGGGTTATATGACACCGGATTCCATGTAGCTCACATGGTCTATGTTGGTTAATGCACTTCTCCTTATGTAATAAGATAATGAATATGACTTGAACTATACTTGTGATTTCTTGATAAGTTTACTTAGTAGGAGTAGGGGTATGGGATTTCACTTTTATATTGCACAAGTAAGCTTTGAAAGGGACTGTGGGTTGGTTCATTATGCTATGGTAAGACATGAAGGTATGATATATGTTGATTGGATTGTTGTTATGGTATGACTCTCCTTATGTATATATAATGAGTATGATTATTCCTTATGTATAGGTCTAAAGTTGATATATGTCACTAAGGTGATTCTAAATGGATACTTAGTATAGTTGGTATTATGGGATGCCAACTATTCATTGCACAATTATGCTTTTAGGGTTGCTAAGGTGATGGTTCTACTATGTTATGAAAAATTATGTGATAATGTTGTTATGACTTGTATTATGTCTTTATATGCATAAATGTTCTTCTAACTTGATAAATGCATGATTTACACAAAACAATGTCATTTTTAGCATATTTAAGGATTTTTATGCATGTTTCCATACTTAGTGCTTTTGTACTAACCCTTTCTCTTCTACATCTCCTATGAGTGTAGGTTCGGGACGTTGAGGTGCATTTAGTCCGTTCTTCAAGAAACTTGGGTTGCTACCTCCAAGTTTTGGTGAGTCCTCAAGTTCGAGGACGAGATGCTATTGATTCTAGTTCTAGCTTAATTTCTTTGTTAAAGAGTATGTTGTACTTTCTTTGATAAGACTTTCTATTGATGTAATGGCTAAGTCCTAACTTTCATATTCCTATGTTTAGATGGTGTAATGAGACAAGTTTAAATTCCTATTTTTCATATATGAAGGAAATTGAACTTCTATTGTAAAAGTTTTAATTTTTCCGCATATTTCTATGTCTTTATGTGATGATTATGCTTAGGGCTTGTACGAGACTCCTTCAGGGATCAAGTACACCGTGTTACTTCTAGGGGGTAATCTCGGGTCATGACACTCTAGGGCTCGTTTGACCTTGAAAATGGGTCGGTTTGCCCATCGAGACCAACTAGCTCAATAGCTAGGGTGTTAATGGATGTCCATGAAAATTTTTGGAAAAAAATCACGTCGAATTCTGGATCAACAAAAATTCATGGACTATAGAATACGAAAATTTGGAATAATGAGGGGTTTACTTGCTTTGGGCTCATTTGACCTTTAAAATAGGTTGGTTTGCCCGTCGGGACCAACTGGCTTAATAGCTAAGGTCATAACGGTCGTCCTTGAAAAATTTCAGCAAAAACGACTTTGGAACTCTGGATAACCAAAAATCCAAGGCCTATAGCACACAAAAAATTGAAAAAATAGGGGGTTTACCTGCTCTGAGATCGTTTGACCTTGAAAATGGGCCGGTTTACCCATTGGGACCAACTGGCTCCATAACTAAGGTCTTAACGGACGTCCAAGAAATGTTTTAGCAAAAATCACGTTGAAATTTCGGATCACTAAAAATTCATGGATTATAGCACACGAACAATCGCAAAATGGGGGTTTTACCTACTCAGGGCTAATTTGACCTTGAAAATGGGTCGATTTGCCCGTTGGGACCAACTGGCTCCAAAGATAAGGTCTTAACGGATAACCATGAAAATTTTTGGCAAAAATCATGTCGGAATTCCGGATCAACAAAAATCCATGGACTATATAGAACACGAAAAATTGGCAAAAAAAAGGGGTTTACCTTCTCTGGGGATCGTTTCACCTTGAAAATGGGCCAATTTTCCTGTCGGGACCAACTGACTCAATAGCTAAGGTCTTAACGGACGTCCATGAAAAAGTTCAGCAAAAATCACGCCGAAATTCTAGATCACCAAAAATCCATCGTCTATAGCACACGAAAAATCGGCAAGACGGGGGGTTTACTTGCTTTGGGGCTCGTTTGACCTTTAAAATGCACTGGTTTCCCCGTCGGGACCAACTGGCTCAATAACTAAGGTCTTAACGGACGTTCATGAAAAATTTCAGCAAAAGTCACGTCGAAATTCAAGATCACCAAAAATTCATGGACTATAGCACAAGAAAAATCGATAAAATGGGGGTTTTATCTACTCTAGGGTTCGTTAGTTCTTCAAAATGGGTCGTTCGCCCATCGGGACCAACTAGCTCAATAGCTAAGGCCTTAATGGACGTCCATGAATTATTTTAGGAAAAATAAAGTCGAAATTTTAGATCACCAAAAATCCATGGACTATATAGCACACAAAAAATTGTTAAAAAGGGGGGTTTACCTCTTTTGGGGATCGTTTGACCTTAAAATTGGGTTGGTTTGTCCGTCGGGACCAACTGGCTCAATAACTAAGGTCTTAACAGAGGTTTATGAAAAAATTTGGCAAAAATCACGTCGTAATTCCTTATCACCAAAAATCCACAGACTATAGCGCACGAAAAATTGGCAAAACAGGGGGGTTTACCTGCTTTGGGCTCGTTTGATCTTGAAAATTGGTCGATTTGCCTATCGGGACAACTGGCTCAATAGCTAATGTATTAACAGACGTCCATAAAAAATTTCAGCAAAAATCACGTTGGAATTCTGGATCACCAAAAATCCATAGACAATAGCACACGAAAAATCAGCAAAAAAAGGGATTTACCTGCTTTGGGGATTGTTTCACCATGAAAATGGGCTAGTTTGCCCGTCTAGACCAACTGGCTCAATAACTAAGGTCTTAACGGACCTCCATGAAATATTTCGGCAAAAATCACGTCGAAATTGCGGATCACCTAAAATCCATGGATTATAGCACACGAAAAATCGGCAAAACGGGGGGTTTAACTGCTATGGGCTCGTTTGACCTTGAAAATGGGATGATTTGCCTGTCGGAACCAACTGGCTCAATTGCTAAGGTCTTACCAAATGTCCATGAAAAATTTAAGCAAAAATCACATTGGAATTCCGTATCACAAAAAATCCATGGACTATGAACACAAAAAATAGGCAAAAAGGGGGGTTTACGAGCTCTGGAGCTCGTTTGACCATGAAAATGGGCCGGTTTGCCCGTCTGGACCAACTGGCTCAATACCAAAGGTCTTAACGAACATCCATGAAATATTTCAGCATAAATCACATCAGATTTCTGTACCAGAAAAAATCCAAGGACTATAGCACAAGAAAAATTAACAAAACGGGGGTGTACCTTCTCTGGGGCTCGTTTGACCTTGAAAATGGGCCAGTTTGTCCGTTGGGACCAACTGGCTCAATAGCTAAGGTCTTAACAGACGTCCATGAAACTTTCAACAAAAATCATGTCAAAATTTTGGATCATGGACTATAAAACACGAAAAATTGGCAAAAAGGGAGGTTTACCTGCTCTAGGCTCGTTTGACCTTGAAAATGCATCGGTTTTCCCATCGGGACCTACTCGCTTAATAGTTAAGGTCTTAATAGACGTCCATAAAAATTTTAGGCAAAAATCACGTCGAAATTTTGGATCACCAAAAATCTATGTACAATAGTACACGAAATACCAGCAAAAACTAAGGGTTTTACCTGTTGTGGGCTCGTTTGTCCTTGAAAATTCCCGGTTTGCCCATCGGGACCAACTAGCTCAATGACGAAGATATTAACGGATGTCCATGAAAAAAATGAGTGAAAATCACGTGGGAATTATGGATCACCAAAAATCCATGGACTATAGCACACTAAAAATTGGTAAGATGGGGTGTTTACTTGCTCTAGGGCTCATTTGACCTTGTAAATGGTTTGAGTTACCCGTCGTGACCAACTGGCTCCACAACTAAGGTCTTAACAGACGTCCATGTAAACTTTTGGCAAAATTCACGTCAGAATTTCGGATTACCAAAAATCAATGTACTATAGGACACGAAAAATTGTCAAAACGGGTGGTTTACCGACTGTGGGTATCGTTTGCCATTAAAAATGGGTCGATTTTCCCTTTGGGACCAACTGGATCAATAGCTAAGGTCATAACAGACGTCTATGAAAAATTTCAGCAAAAATGATGTCGGAATTTTGGATCACCTAAAATCCATGGACTATAGCACACAAAAATCGGCAAAAAAAGGGATTTACATGCTCTAGGGATCGTTTGACCTAGAAAATGGGACGGTTTGCCCGTCGAGACAAACTGGCTCAATGAAGAAGATCTTAACGGACGTCCATGAAAAAATTCAGCAAAAATCACGTCAGAATTTTGGATCATCAAAAATTCAGGGACTATAGCACACAAAAAATTGGTAAAATGGGTGTTTACCTGCTCTAGGGCACGTTTGACCTTGTAAATGGGTCGGTTTACCTGACGCGACCAACTGGCTCAATAGCTAAGGTCTTAACGGACGTCCATGAAATTGTTTTGCAAAAATCACTTCGAAATTCTGAATCACCAAAAATCCATGGACTATGCACACGAGAAATCGGCAAAACGGGGGGGTTTACCTGCTCTGGGCCTCTTTTGACCTTGGAAATGGGTCGGTTTGCCCGTTGGGACGAAATGACTCCATAGATAAGGTATTAATGGACATCCATGAAAAATTTCAGCAAAAATCATGTCGAAATTCTGGATCACCAAAAATCCATGCACTACATAGCACACGAAAAATTGGTAAATCGGAGGGTTTACCTACTTTGGGGATCGTTTGACTTTGAAAATGTTCCAATTTACCCGTTGAGACCAACTGGCTCAATAAGTAAAGTCTTAACGAACGTCCATGAAAACTTTCAACAAAAATCACGTTGTAATTCAGGCTAACCAAAATTCCATGGACTATATAGCATACGAAAAATCGGCTAAAAGGGGGGTTTACCTGCTCTAGGGATCGTTTGACCTTATAAATAGGCCGATTTGCCTATCCGGACCAACTGGATTGATAGCTAAGGTCTTAACGAACGTTCATGAATTTTTTTGGCAAAAATCACATCGAAATTCTGGATCACCAAAAATGCATGAACTATAGCACATGAAAAATCGGCAAAAAGGGGGATTTACCTGTTCTAGGGCTCGTTTGACTTTTGAAATGGGTCGATTTTCCAGTCGGGATCAACTGGCTCCATCGTTAAGATCTTAATGGACGTCCATGAAAAATTTCACCAATAAATCATGTCGGAATTTTGAATAACCAAAGATCCATGGAATATAGCACTCGAACAATTGGAAAACATGAGGTTTACCTACTATGAGGCCCGTTAGACCTTAAAAATGGGTATGTTTGCCCATCGGGACCAACTGTCTCCATAACAAATGTCATAACGGACCTTCATGAAAAATTTCAGCAAAAATGACGTCGAAATTATGGATTACCAAAAATCCATGGACTATAGCACATGAATAATCAGCAAAACGGGGGGTTTATATGCTATGGGGCTCGTTTGAACTTGGAAATGAGTCGGTTTGCCCGTCGGGACCAACTGGCTTAATAACTAAGGTCTTAACAAACATCTATGAAAAAATTTGACAAAAATCATGTCGGAATTCCGGATCACCAAAAATCCATGGACAATAGCACGCGAAAAATAGGCAACAATAGGGTTTACCTGCTCTGGGGATCTTCGACCTTGAAAATGGGCTGGTTTACCCGTCGGGACCAACTAGCTAAATAGCTATGGTCTTAATAAAAGTCCATAAAACTTTTTGGCAAAAATCATGTCGGAATTCCGTAACACCAAAAATCCATGGACTATAGCGCACGAAAAATTGGCAAAATATGGGGTTTATGTGCTCTGGAGCTCGTTTAACCTTTAAAATAGGCTAGTTTGCTCGTCGGGACTAACTGGCTCTATAACCAGGGTATTAACGGATGTCCATGAAATTTTTTGACATAAATCACGTCAGAATTCTAGATCACCAAAAATCGATGGACTATGTACACGAAAAATTGGCAAAAAGGGGGTTTACCTACTCTGGGCTCGTTTGACCTTTAAAATGGGTTGGTTTACCCAACGGGACCCACTGGCTTAATAGCTAAGGCTTTAACGGACGTCCATGAAATATTTCGGCAAAAATTACGTCGAAATTCCGAATCACCAAAAATCTATATACTATAGCACATGAACAATCAGAGTAATGGTGGGTTTACCTGCTCTGGGATTGTTTGACCTTGAAAATGGGCCGGTTTGCTCGTCGAGACCAACTGGCTCAATAGCTAATGTCTTAACGGACGTCCATGAAACTTTTTGGCAAAAATCACATCGGAATTTCAAATTACCAAAAATCCATGGACTATATAACACACCAAAATCGGCAAAAGTGAGGTTTACCTGCTCTGGGATTGTTTGACCTTGAAAATGGGCCGGTTTACCCATCGTGACAAACTCGCTCAATAGCTAAGGTCGTAACAGATGTGTATGAAAAATTTCTATAAACAATCACGTCAGAATTCTAGATCACCAAAAATCCATGGTGTATAGCATACGAAAAATTGGTAAAAGTGGGGTTTACCTGCTCTGGGGCTCATTTGACCTTGAAAATGGGCCAGTTTGCCCGTCGGGACCAACTGACTCAATAGCTATGGTCTTAACGGATGTCCATGAAAAATTTCGGCAAAAATCACATCGATATTCCAGATCACCAACAATCAATGGAATATAACACACAAAAAATCAGAAAAATGGGGGGTTTACGTACTTTAGGGCTCCTTTGACCTTGAAAATGGATCGGTTCGCCAGTCAGGACCAACTGGCTAAATCATGAAGATATTAACGAACTTCCACAAAAAAGCACGTCAAAATTTCGTATGACCAAAAATCAATGGACTATAGCACACGAAAAATTAGCAAAACGGGGGGTTTATCTGCTCTGGAGCTCGTTTAACCTTGAAAATGGGCCGGTTTGCTCGTCAGGACTAATTGACACAATAACTAAGTTCTTAACGGACGTCCACAAAATTTTTTAGCTTAAATAACATCAAAATTCTGGATCACCAAAAATCGATGGACTATGTACACGAAAAATTGGCAAAAAGGGGGTTTACCTACTATGGGTTTGTTTGACCTTGAAATGGGCTGGTTTGCCTATTAAAACCAACTGGCTCAATAGCTAAGGTCTTAACGGACGTCCATGAAGATTTTTGGCTAAAACCACGTCGGAATTCTGAATCACCAAAAATCTATGGACAATAGCACACGAACAATTGGAATAACGGGGGGTTTACCTGCTCTGGGATCGTTTGACCTTAAAAATGGGCCGGTTTACCCGTCGTGCCAAACTGGCTCAATAGCTAAGGTCTTAACGGATGTCCATGAAACATTTCTGTAAATATCACGTCGAAATTCCAGATCACCAAAAATCCGGTCTATAGCACACAAAAAATCGGTAAAACTGGGGGTTTACCTTCTCTGAGGCTCGTTTGACCTTGAAAATTGACTAGTTTGCCCTTCGGGACCAACTGGCTCAATAGCTAAAGTCTTAACGGACGTCCATGAAATATTTCAGCGAAAATCACGTCAATATTCCTGAACAGCAAAAATCCATGGACTAGCACACAAAAAATTAGAAAAACGGGGGGTTTACCTGTTCCAAAGCTTGTTTGACCTTGAAAATGGGTTGTTTCGCTCGTCAGGACCATCTCGCTAAATTCCTAAGGTCTTAACGGACGTCCATAAAATTTTTTGGGAAAAGCCACGTGAAAATTCTGGATCACTAAAAATCCAGTGAGTATAGAAAATGAAAAATCGGCAAAAAAAGGGGTTTACTTGGTCTGGGGATTGTTTGACATTGAAAATTGGCTGGTTTGCCCGTCGAGACCAATAGGCTCAAAATCTTAGGTCTTAATGGACGTTTATGAAATAGTTCGGCCAGTATTACATCGTAATTCTGGATAAAAAAAATCTATAGACTATAGCACACGAAAAATCGGCAAATCGGGGGATTTACTTGCGCTTGGATCGTTTGACCTTTAAAATGGGCTGGTTTGCCCATCAGTACCAACTGGCTCAGTAGCTAAGGTCTTAACGGATGTCCATGAAAAATTTTGGCAAAAATCACATTAGAATTCTAGATCACCAAAAATCCATGGACTATACACAAAATCAACAAAAAGGGTTCACCTGCTCTGGGCTCGTTTGACTTTTAAAATGTGCCGGTTTTCCCGTCGGAACCAACTGGATCAAAAGCTAAAGTCTTAATGGACGTTCAAGAAAAATTTCAGTAAAAATCACGTCGGAATTCTGGATCACCAAAAATTCAAGGACTATAACACACAAAAACTGGCAAAACGAGGGGTTTACCTGCTCTAGGGCTCGTTCAACTTTGAAAATGGGTTGGTTTGCCCGTCGGGACCAACTAGCTCAATAACTAAGGTCTTTGAAATGTCCATGAAAAATTTCGGCAAAAATCCAGTCAAACTTCCGGATCACCAAAAATCCATGGACTATAAGCACATAAAAAATCAGCAAAATTGGGGGTTTACCTACTCTGGGTTCGTTTGACCTAGAAAATAGGCTGATTTACTCCTCGGAACGAACTGGCTCCATAACTAATGTCTTAACGGACGTCCATGAAAAATTTCGACAAAAATCATGTCGAAATTCTGGATTACGAAAAATCCATTGAGCATAGCACACGAAGAATTGGTAAAACGGGGGGGTTTACATGCTCTGGGGATCGTTTGACATTGAAAATGGGTCGATTTTTCCATTTGGACCAACTAGATCAATAACTAAGGTCTTAACAGACGTCCATGAAAAGTTTTGACAAAAATCATGTCGAAATTCTGGATCACCAAAAATCTTATAGCATACTTATATTGGTAAAATGAGGGGTTTACCTGCTCTGGGGCTCGTTTGACCTTGAAAATGGTCTGGTTTGACCCTGGGGACTAACTGCCTCAATAGCTAAGATCTTAACGGATGTCCATGAAAAATTTCGGCAAAAATCACATCGAAATTTCGGATCACCAAAAATCCTTGGACTATATCACATGAAAAATCAGCAAAAAATGGCGTATACCTACTCTGGGGCTCGTTTGACCTTGAAAATGGGCCGGTTTTCCCATCAGGACCTAAGTGGTCAATAACTAAGGTCTTAACGGATGTCCATGAAATATTTCGGCAAAAATCACGTTGAAATTCCGTATCACCAAACATCTATGGACTATAACACACGAAAAATCAGCAAAACAGAGGTTTTACCTGATCTGGGGTTCGTTTGACCTTGAAAATGGGTTGGTTTACCCCTCAGGACCAACTGGCGTAGTAGCTAAGATCTTAACAGACGTCTATGAAAATTTTGGCAAAAATCACACCAGAATTCTGGTTAACCAAAAATCCATGAACTTATAGCACACGAAAAATTAGCAAAATAGGGGGGTTACCACTGGCTCTATAGCTAGAGTCTTAACAGACGTCCATGAAAAATTTTGGCAAAAATCACGTCAAAATTTCGGATCACCAAAAATCCATGGACTGTAGCACACAAAAAATTAGCAAAACGTGGGATTTACCTGCTTTGGGGCTCGTTTGACCTTGAAAATGGGCCGGTCTGCCTATCGGGACCAATTGGCTCAATAGCTAAGGTCTTAACGGACATCTATGAAATGTTTTGGGTAAAATCACATCGGAATCCAGATCACCGAAAATCTATGGACCATAGCACACGAAAAATCGGCAAAACGGGTTGTTTACATGCTCTGTGGCTCGTTTGACCTTGAAAATGGTCTGGTTTACCCGTCGGGACCAACTAGCTCAATAGCTAAGGTCTTAACGGAAGTCCATGAAATATTTCAGCAAAAATCACGTGTCACGACCCAAGGGTACCCCCCTAGACGTAACACGGCGTACTTGACCTCGAAGGGGTTGCATACAAGCCCTTAACATAATCATACACATAAGTCATACAATAATGCAGAAAAATTTAGAACTTTTACAATCGAAGTTCAACTTCTTATTCATTAACGAACATAAGAATCTAGACTTGTCTCAATCACCATCTATTACATAAGGAGTACAAATAGGATCAAAATCCCTTTACATCAATAAAGTCTCAAAGAAGGAAATACAATAGAAACTAAGAAATATGGGTTAGCATATAAAGTACTAAGTATGGAAGCCATGCACTAAAATCATTGAAATATGCATAAACGAGACATTTAATTGAAATCATGCATTTATCAAGTTTAAAAACCAATATGCACATTTACTAAGAATCATAAGTCATACCAACATATGAGCAACCCAAAGTCATACTACTGCAATGCAAATGTAAGATCCCATAACCCTACCATGTGCTAAGTATCACATTTAGATTACCAATAATCATACATAGCTTATTCTTAGTTCATCCATAATCAACATATATAAGTAAGGAGACATTTATGATCATAGCTTGTAGCAAGTAAAGCCAACCTTAACATTCATACATAACATGCATAAATAATTCATAACCCTTCATAACATAAGAGAACCTAACCATAACCTCTATTAAAGTCCACTTGTGCAATGTATAAGTGAAGTCTCATACCCCCACTCGTACTAAGTAGTACCTCTCAAGAAGTCATAATTAGAGTCCATGTTCTTATCATAGTTCATATTCGTATCATATAGGGATAATAGCCTTAACCGACATAGACCATGTGAGCTACATGGAATTCGGTGTTCTACTCTCACACTGAAAAGAGGTGTCTTACTTGCCTAAAGTAGGACGTACATAATAGCTTTTAGGTGGATCCACTAGCTAAGACCTATGTGGGCACATAGTTATGGGATCTGGGGATTGCTAGTAGAAACACGGACCTGCTAAACATAAAAGGTTTCCATCCCATGAGACAACATACATTGGGAGCCGGACTTGCTAAATGTAAAAGCCTCCATCTCATTTTCATATCCACTTAGTGCTAAGAATAATTCCCTTTAAAAGTCACATTAAGTCTTTACTTAAGTTTAGGTTCATGAAATAATGCACTAGGCACTCAAACCAACATACATCATAATAGCTCATAGATTCATTAGTTGAGAATGCCCTTTCAACCTTAGAATCATCAACATATGAGTAAACCTTTCACATCATATCCATAGTGTCCATGAGAATGGCCTTTCATTCAACACAACAATACTACCATAGCCATATCATATCGTACATAGTCATATCATATCATACATAATCATGTGTAGGGGTATAAGGAAGAAGGATCTTGCATCAATACCACAATATACACAATAATTAAACACCTCCACCTTTCAAGTGGATCAACATGATCATATACATTTGTCATATATTCATCACTATTTAAGTGAATCACAAGCTTATATACCATTTTTATCAACACACACAAACCCTAGTTATTGCCCTTCAAGGCTAAGAATTAAGATCAACCCTAATTGCAAGAATTACAACACTAGATAGGGAAATTTCATGATTCAACAACATAATAAATGTAAACATAATTGATTGACAAGCTTACATGAATAATCAAACCATACCCTAGTCCACAATTTAGGAAAAAAGGGGAAATCATGGGTCCAAGGGAGATTATCATAAAAATCCATCAATACTTCAACATTCCCATCATATATCATCATAATCAACCATAGGAAATCATAATTAAATAATGGAAAACGTTTTGGAAGAAGACCTATGTTCTAGATTGAAAACCCTAGGTTTAGGGGATTTGAAAACATAATTTGAAGGGGCTTCTTGGGTGATAGCTACCCAAGAATGAAAAGTATCCATACCATGACTAAGAATCACCACGAATTTTGGGGAAGAACCTTGAAAATCTACAAACCCTAGCTCCAATGGCTTCTTCTTCTTCTTCTTCTTCCTTGAGCTTAAAGAGAGAAATATTGAGAGAGGAGAGGATTTTTGGGAATTATTTGGGTGTTTGAGTTTATGACTTGAAAATAGGTGAAATTGACTTAAAAACAATATATATATACTTCCCTATCAATACCCAAAACACCCCTCATTTAATAGGACTAAAATAGGAAATGACCTAAAATGGGCCGGTTTGGCAAAAATCACGTTGGGATTTTGGATAACCAAAAATCCATGGACTATAGCACACGAAAAATCAGTAAAAAAGGGGGCTTTACGTTCTCTGGGGCTCGTTAGACCTTGAAAATTGGTTGGTTTGCCTATCGAGACCAACTGGCTCCATAGCTAAGGTCTTAACGGACGACCATTAAAATTTTTGGCAAAAATCACGTGAGAATTCTGAATCACCAAAAATTGGCAAAATGGGGGTTTACTTGCTCTGGGCTTGTTTGACCTTGAAAATGGGTTGTTTTACCCGTCGAGACCAACTGGCTCCATATCTAAGATCTTAACGGACATCCATGAAAAAAATTGGAAAAAATCACGTCAGAATTTTGGATCATAAAAAATCAATGGACTATAGCACACGAAAATTGACAAAACAGGGGGTTTACCTGCTCTAGGGATCGTTTGACCTTGAAAATGGGCTGGTTTACCCGTCGGGACCAACTGGCTCCATAGATAAGGTCTTAACGGACGTCTATGAAAAATTTCTGAAAAAATCACGTTAGAATTCTGAATGACCAAAAATCTATGAACTATATAGCACACGAAAATTAGCAAAACAGGGGGGTTTACCTGCTATGGGCTCGTTTGACCTTGAAAATGGGTTGGTTTGCTCGTCGGGATCAACTGGCTCCACAGCGAAGGTCTTGACGGACGTCCATGAAAAATTTGGCAAAAATCACGTCGAAATTCTGGATCACCATAAATCCATGGACTATAACACACGAAAATAGGCAAACTAGGGGGTTTACTTGCTCTGGGGATCATTTGACCTTGAAAATGGGTTGATTTGCCGTCGGGACCAACTGGCTCAATAACTAAGGTCTTAACGGACGTCCATGATTTTTTTTGGCAAAAGTCACGTAGGAATTCTGGATCACCAAAAATACATAAACTATAGCACATGAAAATTGGAAAAAAAATGGGGGTTTGCCTGCTCTAGGGCTCGTTTGACCTTTAAAATGGGCCAGTTTTCCCGTCGGGACCAACTGGATGCACTACTAAGGTCTTAATGAACGTCCATAAAAATTTTCAACAAAAAATACGCCGGAATGTTGGATCACTAAAAATGCATGGACTATAGCATAGGAAAATCGGCAAAAATGGTGGTTTGTCTGCTTTGGGGATCGTTTGACCTTGTAAATGAATCGGTTTGCCCGTCGGGACCAACTGGATGCATTACTAAGGTCTTAATGAACGTCCATAAAAATTTTCAAGAAAAAATGCGCTGAAATGTTGGATCACTAAAAATCCATGGACTATAACACAGGAAAATCGACAAAAATGGTGGTTTGCCTGCTTTGGGGATCGTTTGACCTTGTAAATGAGTTGGTTTGCGCGTCGGGACCAACTGGATCCATTACTAAGGTGTTAACAGATATCCATGAAAAGTTTCGGCAAAACACACGCCAAAATTCCAGATCACCAAATATCCATGGATTATAAAACACAAAAATCATCAAAAAATGGAGGTTTGCCTTTGGAGCTCGTTTGACCCTGAAAATGGACGGGTTTGCCCGTCGAGACCAACTGGCTCTATTACTAAGGTCTTAACAGATGTCCATGAAAAATTTTGGCAAAAAACACGCCAGAATAATAAATCACCAAAAATCCATGCAAAATATAGCACACGAAAATTGGCAAAAAAAATGGGGGTTTGCCTGCTTTGGAGCTTATTTGACCTTTAAAATGGACCGATTTACCCGCGGGACAAATTGGTCCATTACTAAGGTCTTAACGGACGTCCTTGAAAAATTTTGACATTCCGGATCACCACAAATCCATGGACTATAGCACACAAAAAGCAACAAAAAATTGGGGTTTGCCTACTCCGGGGCTTATTTGACCTTGAAAATGGGCCAATTTTCTCGTCGGGACAAAGTGGATCCATAACTATGGTCTTAACGAACGTCTATGAAAAAGTTTAGCAAAATTCACACTAGAATTCCAAATCACCAAAAATCCATGGACTATAGCACACGAAAATCGACAAAAAATAGAAGTTTGTCTGCTCTGGGGCTCGTTTGACCCTAAAAATGGTCTGGTTTTCTCGTCGGGACCAACTGGCTCCATTACTAAGGTCTTAATGGACGTCTGTGAAAATTTTGATAAAAAGCACGCCGGAATTCCGAATAACCAAAAATCCATGGACTATTATAGCACATGAAAATCGTCAAAAAATGGGGGTTTGCATGCTCTAGGCTCATTGTACCTTGAAAATGAGCCAGTTTGCCCATCGGGACCATCTGGCTCCATTACTAAGGTCTTAACGGACGTCCATGAAAATTTTTGGCAAAACTCACGTCGAAATTCCGAATCACCAAAAATCTATGGACTATAGCACACAAAAATTGATAAAAAATGGGAGTTTTCCTACTCTAGGGCTCGTTTGACATTGAAAATGGGGCGGTATGCCCGTCTGGACCAACTGTCTCCATTACTAAGGTCTTAATGGACGTCCATGAAAACTTTCGACAAAAAACACGCCAAAAATCCATGGACTATATAGCACACGAAAATCGGCAAAAATGGGGGTTTTACTACTCTAGGGCTAGTTTGACCTTTAAAATGGGCCAATTATCCGTCGGGACAAACTGGCTCCATTACTTAAGTCTTAACAGATGTCCATGAAAAATTTCAGCAAAAAACACACCGAAATTCTGGATCACCAAAAATCCATGGACTACCAGACAAAAATTAGAAAAATATGTGGGTTTGCCAGCTCCGAGGATCGTTTGACCTTGAAATGGGTCGGTTTACCTGTCGGGACAAGCTGGCTCCATTATTAAAGTCTTAACGGATGACTATGAAAACGTTTGACAAAAAACACGTCGTAGTTCGGGATCACCAAAAATACATGGACTATAGCACACGAAAATTGGTAAAAATGGGGTTTTGCATGCTCTGGGCTAGTTTGACCTTAAATATGGGTCGGTTTACCCGTCGGAACCAACTGGCTCCATAACTAAGGTCTTAACGTACGTCCATGAAAAATATCGATAAAAAAATAGCCAGAATTTTGGATCACCAAAAATACATGGACAATGGCACATGAAAATGGGCAAAAAATAGGGGTTTGCCTACTCTAGGGTTCGTTTGACCTTGAAAATGGGCTGATTTTCCTGTCGGGACAAACTGGCTCCATTACTAGGGTCTTAATGGACGTCCATAAAAAAGTTTGGCGAAAAACACGTCGAATTTCAGAACACCAAAAATCCAAGGACTATAGCACACGAAAATCAGCAAAAATAGGGGTTTGCGTGCTCTGGGGCTTAATTGACCTTGAAAATGGGCCGATTTGCCCGCCGGGACCAACTGGCTCCGGTACTAAGGTCTTAACGAATGTCCATGAAAATTTTTGGCAAAAAACACGCTAGAATTCCAGATCACCAAAGATCCATGGAATATAGCATACAAAACTCGGCAAAAAATAGGGGTTAGCCTGCTCTGGGATTGTTTGACCTTAAAAAGAGGCCGATTTGCCATTCGAGACCAACTGGCTCCATTATTAAGGTCTTAACAGATGTACATTAAAAATTTTGGTTAAAAACATGCCAGAATTCTGGATCACCAAAAATCGATGGACTATATAGCACACGAAAATTGGCAAACAATGGGGGTTTGCCTTCTCTAGGGCTTGTTTGACCTTGAAAATGGGCCAGTTTGCCCATCGGGACTAATTGGCTCCATTCCTAAAGTTTTAACGGACGTCCATGAAAAATTAAAAAAAATATGCCAGAATTCTGGATCTCCAAAAATCTGTAGACTATAGTGCACGAAAATCGGCAAAAAATGGGGGTTTGCCTGCTCTGTGGCTTGTTTGAACTTGAAAATGGGCTGGTTTGCCCGCCGAGACCAACTGGCTCCGTAGCTAAGGTCTTAACGGACGTCCATGAAAGAGTTCAGCAAAAAGAATGTTGGAATTCTGGATCACCAAAAATCCATTTACTATAGCACATGAAAATCAGCAAAAAATGGGAGTTTGCCTTCTCTAGGGCTCGTTTGACCTTGATAATGGGCCAATTTACCGATCGGAATAAACTAGCTCCATAGCTAAGGTCTTAACAGATGTCAATGAAATTTTTTGGCAAAAACCACAGCAGAATTATAGATCACCTAAAATCTATGGAATAAAGCATATGAAAATGGGCAAAAAATTGGGGTTCACCAGCTCAGGGGCTCGTTTGACCTTAAAAATGGGACGATTTACCCATCAAGACCAACTGGCTCTATTACTAAGGTCTTGACGAACGTCCATGAAAAATTTCGGCAAGAAACACGCCGAAATTCTGGATCACCAAAAATTCATCGACTATATAGCACACGAAAATCGATAAAAAAATGGGGGTTTGTATGCTCTGGGATCGTTTGGCCTTGAAAATGGGTCGGTTTACCTGTCGGGACCAACTGACTCCATTACTAAAGTCTTAACGGACATCCATGAAAAATTGTCAAAAAATACGCCATAATTTTGGATCACCAAAAATCCATGGACCACACGACAATCGGTAAAAAATAGGGGTTTGCCTGCTCTGGGGCTTGTTTGACCTTTAAAATGGGTTGGTTTGCCCTTCGGGACCAACTGGCTCTATTACTAAGGTCTTTTCACACGTCTAAGAAAAAATTCAGGAAAAAAATATGCCGAAATTCTGGATCACCAAAAATCCATGGACTTTAGAACACGAAAATCAGCAAAAAATGGGGGTTTGACTGTTATGGGGCTTGTTTGACCTTGAAAATGGGCCGATTTGCCCATCTAGACCAACTGCTCCATTAATAATGTCTGAACATATGTCCATGAAAATGTTTGACAAAAAATATGCCGTAATTCTGGATCACCAAAAATCCATGTTCTATAGCACACAAAAATGGATGAAAATGGGAATTTGCATTCTCTGGGGCTCGTTTGACCTTTACAATGGGCCGGTTTGCCCGTTGGGACAAAGGTGCTCCATTCTCAAGGTCTTAACGGACGTCGATAAAAATTTGGCAAAAAACATGCCAAAATTTTGGATCTACAAAAATCCATGGACTATAGCACACGAAAATAGTCAAAGAAATGGGGGTTTGCCTACTCTAGGGCTCGTTTGACCTTGAAAATGAGATGGTTTGCCCGTCGGGACCAACTTGGCTCCATTACTAACGTCCATGAAAATTTTAGGCAAAAAACACGTTGGAATTCTGGATCACCATGAATCCATGGACAATAAGACACGAAAATCTTCAAAAAAAAAAAGGGTTTACCTGTTCTGGGCTCGTTTGACCTTGAATATGGGCCGGTTTGCACGTCGGGACCAACTGGATCCATTACTAAGGTCTTAACGGACGTCCATAAAAAATTTCGGCAAACTACACTGCAGAATTCTGGATCACCAAAAATCCATGGACTATATAGCACATGAAAATTGGCAAAAAATGGTAGTTTGCCTGCTCTGGGGCTCATTTGTCCTTGAAAATGGGCCAGTTTGCCCGTCGGGACTAACTAGCTCCATTACTAAGGTCTTAACAGACGCCCATAAAAATATTTGGCAAAAATCACATCGAAATTCTGGATCACCAAAAGTATATGGATTATAGCACACAAAAATCAATAAAAATGGGGGTTTGCCTTCTCAGGGCTCGTTTGACCTTAAAAATGAGATAGTTTACCCGTCGGGACAAACTGACTCCACTACTATGGTTTTAACGGACGTCTAAGAAATATTTCGGCAAAAAACACACTGGAATTCTGGATCACCAAAAATCCATGGACTATAGAACACGAAAATATGAAAAAATTGGGGGTTTGCCTGCTCAGGGGCTCATTTAACCTTGAAAATGAGCCGATTTGCCCATCGAGACCAACTGGCTCTATTACTAAGGTCTTAACGGACGTCTAGGAAAAGTTTCGGCAAAAAACACGTCGGAACTCCAGATCACCAAAAATGCTTGGATTATAGCACACAAAAATAGGCAAAAATGGAGGGTTTCCCTACTCTGGGGATCGTTTGACCTTAAAAATGGCCGGTTTGCTTGTCGGGACCAACTGGCTTCATTACTAAGGATTAATGGACATCTTTGAAAAATTTTCGGAAAAAACACGCTGGATTGTAGATCACCAAAAATCCATGTACTATACTAAACAAAAATCTGCAAAAATGGGGGTTTGCCTGCTTTGGGCTCGTTTGACCGTTAAAATTGGCCGGTTTTCCCATCGGGACCAATAGGCTCCATTACTAAGGTCTTAACGGACGTCCATAAAATTTCCGCAAAAAATTTGCTAGAATTCCTGATCACTAAAAATCAATGGACTATAGCACACGAAAATAGGCAAAAAGATGAGGGTTCGCCTGGTCTGGGCTCGTTTGACGTTGAAAACTGTCAAGTTTTCCCCATCGGGACCAATTGGCTTTATTACTAAGGTCTTAACGGACGTCCATGAAAATTTTGGCAAAAAACAAGCAGGAATTGTGGATCACCAAAAATTCATGGACTATAGTACATGAAAATTCGCAAAAAAGGGGTTTGCCTGCTCTAGGCTCGTTTGACATTGAAAATGGGCCGGTTTGCCTATCGGGGCCGATTGGCTCCATTACTAAGGTCTTAACGGACGTACATGAAAATTATTGGGAAAAAACACATCGAATTTCTGGATCACCAAAAATCCATGGATTGTAGCACACAAAAATTGGCAAAAATTGGGGGTTTGCCTGCTCTGGGATCGTTTGACCTTGAAAATGGAGCGATTTTCCCATCGGGACCAACATGCTCCATTACTAATGTCTTAGCGGACGTCCATGAAATATTTCAGCAAAAAACATGCCAAAATTCTGGATCACCAAAACTCCATGGACTATAGCACACGAAAATCGGCAAAAAATGGGGGTTTTCCTGCTCTGGGGCTCATTTGACCTTGAAAATGGGCCAGTTTTCCCGTTGGGACAAACTGGTTCCATTACTAAGGTTTTAACGAATGTCTATGAAAAATTTCGGCAAAAAACACGTCAAAATTCCGTATCATCAAAAATCCATGAACTATAGCACATGATAATCTGCAAGAAATAGGGTTTTGCCTTCTCTGCAGATCGATCGACCTTGAAAATGGGCCGCTTTTTCCTTCGGGACCAACTGGCTCCATTACTAAGGTCTTAACGGACGTCCATGAAAACTTTCGGCAAAAAACACACCGAAATTCTGGATCACCAAAAATCCATGGCCTATAGCACACGAAAATTAGCAAAAATGGGGGTTTGCCTGCTCCGGGGCTCGTTTGACCTTGAAAATGGGCCGATTTTCCTGTTGGGACCAACTGGCTCCATTACTGTAACACTTTTGAAATTAATAGGCTAAACTAGAGCTTATCCTGAGGGCTAGAGTCATGGAAGTAACTCCCCGTACTTAAAAATAGAGGGTTTCGTGTTAGAACATCAAGGTACAACCCCCAAGGACCAACCATGGGTCCTTGAGGAGAACCATGGAAACTGCCCAAAAGTAGTGGACCACGGTAGGAACCACGCCCGTGGGTCAGTCCACGCCACGTGGGTGAGGGCCGTAGGTCTAAGCCTGTAAATCAGGCTCTCTGAACCCGAACCCACGCTTTACGAGTACGGGTTGTGGGTACAACCACGGTCTGTCAGTGAGGCTCGTGGATGGGGCCTAGGTGTTGGTTTTGAGGATTAAGTTTAGGGGCACTTTGGGGTTTTCCGATTTTAATTAATATTTAGTGATGTCATTTTAGCTTAATTTAGACCACCTATATAAGGATTTTATTTCACTAAATTAAGTCATTCACCTTATTATTTCTAAAACCCAAATCAATTCCCAAACTTCATCCTCACCAAAGAAATTCTCTCTCTAGAAAACTCAAAGAAGAAGAAGAAGGAAGTTGGAGCTAGGGTCTTCACATCAAATTCATAGGGCTTTGTGATCAAGGTATGGTAGCTCTTCATCCATGGAAATAATTCATCCATAGAGCCCCTTCAAAACCCCAATTTCAAAGATAGAAATCCTCAAAAGCTAGGGTTTGATTCCAAAGTCATGGGTTCCTTTCAAAAACAATTATAATGCTTGAATTACTTTATATTATGATTGAATTGATGATTTATTATGATTTTTATGTTGAAGTCCCTAGGAACCCATGAAATTCCCTTATTCCCAACTTATGATCTTGTGATGTGGGTTTGTGGATGAAAGAAGAATATTATGAGATTATGCTTGTAGTAATTGGGTTACTTGAATTATGTTAATATCCATGTCTAATGTAGTGAATTCTAGATGTGTTGATTCGATATGAGCTTGGATCCTTGAAAGGGCAAATTATGATATTATGCATGTTTATGAAGTCTTTGTATATACTTTAAGTACACTTTGAGAGTGAAGTGTCTATGATCATGATGTAGTTGTTGTATTGTTGAAAGGTTATTCTCATATACACACTTATGCATGAATACGATATGATGTGAAAGGTTTTCTCACAATATGAATATTCTAAGATTGAAAGGCTTTCTCACCTATTGAATCTATATGTAGACAAGGACGGTGAAAGGTTATTCACACGCATGATCTAATGAACTATCTTAATGAATCAAGTTATTACTTAATATGTGTCACGACCCAAGGGTACCCTTCAGACGTAACAAGGCACATAGAACCCCAAAAAGGCTCCATGTAAGCCACTTAGCATATCATCACATAGGAAATAAAACAATAAGAGTAAAAACGCATTTCAAGTACAAAATTTTCATAAAAGAAAGTGGAAGTCTAAACTTGTCTCAATTAGCCATCTATTACAATCCTTGAATCAAATAGGGTCACAACCCATACAACATAATCCAAAAATGAGATACAAGAAAAGGAACTACAAAGATAACATCCGTCCTCGAACCATGAGGACTCACCAACAAGCAAGGAGAAATGAACAAATCCAAGCTCTAGCCACAATGATGACCACCTTGAAAATCGGACCCCACACTTGGGAAAAATATAGGAAAATATGGGTTAGTACAAAAATGCATTAAGTATGATAGTCATGCATAAAATCATGAAAACATGCTAAAAGGGACATTTTTGTTGAATGTATGCAATTTACCAAGTTAAAGAATTATTTTGAAGATAATGGAAAAGCATAAGTCACAAGCATAATCAGCTCATAGATCATCATACCATAAAAGGAACATATCATAAATACCCTCAAAGCCTACTTGTGCAATGCATGAATAAGATCTCATAATCTCATCCATACTAAGTAAAGCTTATTGAGTAACTATAGTTCATAATTCATATTCTTGTTCATACTATCATAGTGGAGAATTAGCCTTAACCGACATAGACAATGTGAGCTTACCATGGAATCCGGTGTCTACCCACACCGAAAAGGGGTTGTCCTACTTGCCTAAGGTTGAACCATACTCTTACCTTAGGTAGATCCACTAGCTAAATACCTATGTGGGCACATAGTTTATGGGATAAGGAGATTTTTTCTAGTAACCCGAACTCAACTAAGGTAGAAAGCACCCATTTGGAAAGCCAAACTCAACTAGTGTAGAATCTTTCATTGGGAAGCCGGACTCAACTATCGTATAAGCTTCCATCTCATATTCATATCCTCTCAGTGCTAAGCATTAATTCCCATAGATATTAAGTCTTGACTTAAGTTCATATTCATGGAAGAATGTTTTGACACTCGGTCCAACATAATTCATACTATAGCTCATAGATTCAATAGGTGAGAATAGCCTTTCAACCTCAGAATCATCATATTGTGTCACGACCCGGGGTTACCCCTTAGGAGCAACATGGCGTACTTGACCCCGAAGAGGTCTCATACAAGCCCTTAGCATAATAATAACATAAAGTCATAGAAATGATGCGGAAAATTTAAAACTTTTACAATCGAAGTCAACTTCTTTTTCATAAACGAATATAAGAGTCTAGACCTTGTCTCAATCACCATCTAGTACAATAGAGAATACAATTACGGTCCTAGCCCTTTATAATAAAGTCTCAAAAATAGAAAGTACAATAGAAGCTAGAAAAGGATAACATCTTGTCCTCGAATCATGAGGACTCACCAAGCCTAGGGAATAGTCAACCCAAGCTTCACTTGAAAGGAGAAGTACGTCTCAACGACTGTAACCTACACTCATAGAAAATGTAAAAATATGGGTTAGCACATAAAGTACTAAGTATGGTAGCTATGCACTAAATCCTTAAAACATGCATAAAATGGACATTTAGTTGAAATCATGCATTTGTCAAGTTTAAAAGTCATCAAGCACATTTGTGAAGAAACATAAGTCAAACCATCTCATAAGCAACCCCAAAGCTATACTAGTGCAATGCAAAGGCAAGATCTCATAACCATACCATATGCCAAGTACCACTTTTAGGTCACCAACATCATACATATCACACCTTGACCTCACCCATAGACAATACTCATATACAAGGAATCATTCATATTCATAACTTGAAGCAAGTAAAGCCAATATTAACAACCATACATATCATACATTGCATAATTCATAAGTGTTCATAGCATAGGAGAACCTCACCATAACCCCTCTTAAAGTCTACTTGTGCAATGCATAAATGAGGTCCCATACCCCCACTCATACTAAGTAGTACCTCTTAAGAAGTCATAGCTAAAGTTCATGTTCTTGTCATAATTCATATTCTTATCATATACGGAAATATAGCCTTAACCGACATAGACCATGTGAGTTACATGGAATCCGGTGTCTTACTCCCACACCGAAAGAGATTTCCTACTTGCCTAAGGTAGGACTAACATTTTTAGCTTTTAGGTGGATCCACTAGCTAAAGACCTATGTGGGCACATAATTATGGGATAAGGAGATTGCTACTAGAAACCCGGTGAGTAAACCTTTCACATCATATTCATAGTGTGTTCATGATAATAGCTTTTCATTCAATACAACAAGATCATCATAGTCATAATAATTCATGCATAATAATGTGTAAGGGTATAGGGGAGAATAATCTTTCCAATCAATACCACAATTACCATAGTCATAGAATCTTCATTCTCAACATAAATCTTGAAGTACATCTATAATTCTCACATTCATGTACCAATTTTCGTAACTTACCCATCAAGAAATCATGAATCACATTCAATCCAACATTTTAGAAATTCTACATTTATTGGGGGTAATACATAACTCAATCAATTCAATTCCTTCATACAAGACCCAACTACATGCTTCTAAATTTCATTAAGATCACAATTTAGAAATAGAGGGGGATACTTGGGTTCTTGGGGGAATTTCACCAAAATTCAACCATAAATTATCAATTCAATCATAACCTAACACAATTCAATCATAAAAATCACCTTTAAAGAGAACCCATGTGTTCGAACCAAAACCCTATATTTGGGGGCAATTTGAAGTTTGAAAACCAAGTTTTGAAGGGGGTCTTTGGGTGGTATCTACCCAAAGATGAAAAATATCATACCGTGAGGATGAATACTTGAAGAAATTGATGAAAATACCTCGAAATCTTGCAGCCCAAGCTTCAATTTCACTCTTCTTCTTCTTGGGTTTTTAGAGAGAGAATTTTTGTAAGGAAGATGAACTTTTAATTTTGAATTGGGTCTTTGTAAAAGTGATTTAGTTTTGGTGTTTAATGACTTAAAACACGTTATATACTTATTTAAAAACAATATAAAATATACCTATTTAAAAATAGGACTTAAAATGAAAATTATGAAACTACCCTTAATGCCCCCCACGTGGACAACTCTAAAATAACTAAGGCAAGTACCAAAGGGGTTTCCACGGGCAGTGGACTGCTCCACCTTCCATGGTCCCTCACGTGGACTATGCCCTTGGCCTTTAAAGCTAAGGCATTTGTCCACGAGGGGATGCACGTACAGTGGACTTGTCCACATTCCGTGGTCCCTAGCGTGGAAGTACAAACTGCCACACGCGTGCAAGGGCAGCCTTCGCATGAGGCTCTTCACGTGGACTGCCTTCCTTGCCTGAAAATGGCTAAGGTAAAGTCCATGGAAGCCTTTAAGGGCCGTGAAGTGCTTTATGTTCAGTGAATCCTCACGTGGACTGCCTTCTAGACAAAATTTTGGCTAAGGCATGGTCCAAGGACACTTCTAAAGCTAGTGAATGTTTTTGCCTTCCTTGAACCCTCTCTTAAACTTATACTGAGTCAAAATTTGGACTATTTTATATCTCCAATTTATGCATAAACTTGTAAGGTTCATCCATTAGGCTCTAGTTTCACCTATCAATTTTTCGGGTGTTACATATTGTGAGAAAGCCTTTCACATCATATAATATTCATACATAAGTGTGTACATAAGGATAACCTCCAACAACACAACAACTAGATCATAATCATATTCACTTTACTCTTAAAGTGTTCTTAAAGCATATACATAGATCTCATAATCATGCATAATTCTCATACTTTGCTCTTCAAGGACCATAGATCATATTCAATCAACACATCTATAATTACAACATTAGACATGGATATAATCTTAATTCAAGTAACCCAATCACTACATGCATAATCTCATACCAATCTTCTATAATCGACAAACCCACATCACAAGATCATAACTGAGTAATATGGGGATTTCATGGATTCTTGGAAGTTTTCATCATAAAACTATAATAAATCATCAATTCAATCATAATATAAAGTAATTGAATCAATAGAATCATTTTGAAAGGAATTCATGACTTGGAGGCAAACCCTAGCTTTTAGGGAATATCTATCTTTGAAATTGGGGTTTTAAAGGGACTCCATGGATGAAAACTATCCATGGATGAAGTACTATCATACCTTAGCAATGGAATCCAATGGAATTGAGTAGAAATACTTGCTCCTTAAATCCCTAGCCCCAACTTCCTTCTTCTTCCTTGAAGTTCTAGAGAGAGAATTTTTGGAGAGGGGATGAACTTTGGGAAATATGTGGGTGTTGAGAAAATATGACTTAGTTTAGGTGAATTTGACACAAAAAATGACTTATCTAACCCTAAACTTACCCAAAATGACTTCACATTGATTGGACTTAAACCGGAATTTCCCAAAACAACCCTCACTTAAAGTGAGCTGCCAGGGACCATATGGGTCTCCACGAGATGTGGTCCTCTTCGTGGACTTGAGGCAGTGGTTAAGCAACAAGTGCCTTTAGCTCACAAGCTCAAGACATCTTCACGAGGGAATCTACGAGTCGTGGTGTAAGACATGAGTCCTGGTCCCTCTCGTGGGCCTTGAGGTAGTGGCTAAGCAACCCTCCATCAACCCTCAAAAAATAAGGCATGTTCAAGGCCACTTCCACAAGTCGTCTAAGGCTTCACGAGCTGTGAAGTGGCTCGTGTGGAGGAGCCAATTTGAGGCAGCCTTAAGGAGGCTACTGCGTCTACCTTCACGAGTGGCACCAGGACTCGTGGTAACCACCACTGGTCATGAAGGCCCTCGTGGTCTTGGAGAAGTGCCTTGGCAAGGCTTAGGCAGCCATGGCCCTTGCACTTTTGCCCTTGACCCTAGGCCACTTCCATGACTCTAACCCTCAAACGTTTAGCTCTAGTTTTAGCCTACTAATTTTCGGAGTGTTACAATATTTCCGTGGGAAGTAATGCTTAGCACCGAGTGGATATTGAATATGAGATGGAATCTTTTATACTAGTTTAGTCTGGCTTCCCAATGAGACCTTTTACACTAGTTGAGTCTGGGTTCCCAAAGTATGTCTAATGAGATCGAGACCTTCTACCTTAGTTGAGTCCCAGTTTCTAGTAAAAATCTCCTTATCCCATAAACTATGTGCCCCATAGGTTATTTAGCTAGTGGATCCATCTAAGATAAGATTATGGTTCTACCTTAGGCAAGTAGGACAACCTTTTTCGGTGTGGGTAGCACCGGAGGTCCATGTATAGCTCACATGGTCTCACATCAGTTAAGTCTTATTCCCATAACAACAACAAGAAGAAGAATATGAACTATGAACTATGAACTATGATTACTTAAGAAGCTTTTATATGAGTCTTCAAGGTCTTAAAGGTAATGAATATGAATATTGGCCTAAAGAGGTTTACTTAGCATGGGTGAGATTTATGGGGTATTATTCATGCATTGCACAAGTATGCTTTAAGGGTATTTATGAAGTGTTTCTCTTATGATATGATAATCAATGTATTCATTATGGTTATGACTTATGTTTCCACTATCTTCACGATGATGTTCAAACTTAGTAAATTACATGCATTCAAATGAAATGTCCTTTTTAACATGTTTTCAATGTTTTTATGCATAGCTATCATACTTAGTACATTTTTATGATAAACCCTACTTTTCCTACATTTTCCCGAAGTGTACGGCCTGCTTCTTGAGGTGATCATTCTAGTGGCTAGTGCTTGGACTTTGCTATCTTCCGAGCTTGTTGGTGAGTCCTCATGGTTCGAGGATGGATTTTTCTCATGATGTAGTTTCCTTTATTATATTTCCCTTTTCGGACATATTGTATGGGCTAGGCCTTATTGCATTCAAGTATTGTAATAGATGGCTACATTGTGACAAGTCTAGACTTCCGTTTTCGTTTATGAAAATATTTTAAGACTTAAAATGTGTTTAAATATGTTTTTACTCTTTATTGTTCTATGCTTATGTTATGATATGCTAAGTGATTTACATGGAGCCTTTCAGGGTTCTATGTGCCATGTTACCTCTAGGGGGTACCTTGGGTCATGACAAAATTTGGTAATCAGAGCACAAGGTTTAGAATGATTCTAGGATGATGTTGCATAAGCCACGTCTAGTAAAGTCTGTTCATGAGTGTGAAACACTCCACACTTATGAATGAGAGGCTACAAGATGTTTAGGAAATTTCACTTCTTCATTACTCTTAAGTCGTGCCTTAGAGTTTAACTCTAAAAGATTTTTCTTTCCTAATCCTTCTCTTGTGTCTTCAGGATATGAATACACGAAGGGATAATGCTAGAATGATGGAAGAGGACAATGTGAATCAAGGAGCTCCTGCTCAAGCTCCCCAAGCTCCTATAGATCCTTTGGTTGAGAATGTGACACATGCGGAGTTTAGGTCGACTATTTAAATGTTGGCTCAAGTCGTGACGACTCAAACCAATAGAGAAGTTATAGCTCCGGTGAATCCTAATGTGAATTCGGCTGCTTCAAGGGTTAGGGATTCTGCTCGAATGAACCCTCTGAAATTTCATGGCTCCAAAGTGGAAGAGGATCCTCAAAGGTTCATCGACGAGGTTTATAAAGTACTTGCTATTATGGAGGTATCTTCGGAAGAGAAGGTGGAGTTAGTCGCCTACCAACTAAAAGATGTGGCTCAAGTATGGTATGATCAGTGGAAGGGAGATAGACCAGTAGGAGCGGGCCTGGTAGAATGATAATCACTCAAATCGGAATTTCTTGATAGATTCTTTCCCCTCGAGTTAAGAGAGGAAAAGGTAAAAGATTTCATCAATCTTCGTCAAGGAAGTATGAGTGTTAAGGAATATGCTCTAAAGTTCACCCAACTCTCCAAATATGCTCCAACTATGGTGGCGGACTCAAGGGCTAAGATGAGTAGGTTAATGTCGGGTGTGTCCAACTTAGTTGAAAAAAAGTGTCGTACGGCAATGCTCCTCCATGACATTGATATCTCAAGGCTTATGGTGTACACTCAACAAATTGAGGAATCAAAACTCAAAAAAAAGAATAGGGAGGTGAAAAGAGCTAGAACCGGTGATGGGAACTTCTCCAATGCTAGGTCTGATGGACAAGGTCGACCAAGGTTTAGACAAAGGTTTTCCAACCAAGGTTCCTCTAGTGATCCCTCAAGGGTCAACAAGGATAGGGTGTCTAACCCTAAACCTCGAGGAGGTAATAGTAGTGGATCTTATGTGACTAGGCCTATTTGTGCAAAATATGGAAGGAAGCATGATGGTAAGTGCCTAGTTGGCACGAATGGGTGTTTTGGTTGTGGAAAGAGTGGCCAAAAGATGAGAGATTGTATGATGCTCAAGGTTAAGGGGAGAGAAGACAAGCGAGCTCATCTAAGCGGTTCAAACTCCAATGCCCCAAAGCAAAACCGCTTTTATGCTCTTCAAACCCGAGGTGATCATGAGAGCTCCCCAGATGTGGTGACCGGTATGTTAAAAGTTTTTATTATTGATTTATATGCCTTGTTAGATCCATGTGCTACTTTGTCCTTTGTGACACCTTATGTGTCCATGAAGTTTTATATGCTCCCCGAAGTGTTATTAGAACCTTTTTGGTCTCTACCCCAGTTGGTGATTCTTTGGTGGCTAAGAGGGTTTATAGAATATGTCATGTTTCCTTGTCCCATAGAGTAACTCTTGTTGACTCAGTAGAGCTTGATATGTTAGACTTTGATGTGATTCTAGGTATGGATTGGTTGCATGCATGTTATGCATCTATCGATTGTAGAACTCAGTTGGTTAGATTCCAATTTTCAAATGAGGCTATCTTAGAGTGGAAGGAGGGAAATTCTATGCCTAGAGGTCAATTTGTGTCCTACCTTAATGCTATAAAGATGATCTCGAAGGGTTACTTTTGCCATGTTGTTAGGGTGAAGGATGTAGATTCTGCTACCCTTTTTCTTGAGTCGGTTCCTGTGGTTAATGAGTTCTTGGAAGTTTTCCCCGATGATTTGCTTGATATTCCTCTTGAGCGGGAAATAGATTTTGGAATTGACCTTCTTCCGATTACGCAACCTATCTCTATTCCTCCTTATAGAATGTCTCCGATCGAGTTAAAGGAGTTGAAGAAGCAACTAAAGGATTTTCTAGATAAGGGTTTCATCCGACCGAATATCTCTCCATGGGGTGCTCCCGTGTTGTTTGTTAGAAAGAAATATGGGTCTCTTAGAATGTGCATCGATTATCGTCAATTGAATAGAGTGACCATTAAGAACAAGTACCCTCTTCCGAGAATTGATGATTTGTTTGACCAATTTCAAGGGGCTAATTATTTCTCTAAGATTGATCTTCATTCGGGTTATCACCAATTGAGGGTGAGAGAGGATGATATTCCAAAGAAGTCTTTCCAAACTCGGTATAGTCATTATGAATTCCTAGTTATGTCATTTGGGTTGACTAATGCTCCGGCGGCATTTATGGATTTGATTAATAGGGTGTTTAGACAATACCTTGATATGTTTGTGATTGTGTTTATCGATGATATTTTGATATATTCAAGGAGTGAAAATGAGCATGTTGACCATTTCAGAATTGTCTTGCAAGTTCTTAAAGACCAACAATTTTTTGCAAAGTTTAGTAAGTGTGAATTTTGGTTAATGTCTATAGCTTTCCTTGGTCATATTGTGTCAAGCAAGGGTATTGAGGTAGATCCGAAGAAGACGGATGCGGTCAAGAGTTGGCCTAGACCTCTAACTCCTTCCGACATTAGAAGCTTTTTGGGTTTAGCAGGTTACTATAGAAGGTTTGTTGAGAGATTTTCTTCCATTGCTTCTCCTTTGACGACTTTGACTCAAAAGAAGTCTAAGTTTGTGTGGTCGGGAGCTTGTGAGAAAAGTTTCCAAGAATTGAAAGATAGACTTACTTCCGCTCTGGTGTTGACCTTACCGAAAGGTTTGGATGGTTTTGTGGTGTATTGTGATGCCTCTAGGGTTGGGTTGGAATGTGTGCGTATGCAAAATGGTAAGTAGATTGCCTGTGCTTCAAGGCAACTTAAAGTTCATGAGAAGAATTATCCTACCCATGACCTTGAGTTAGTGGCGGTTGTGTTTGCGTTAAAAATATGGAGGCATTATTTGTATGGGGTCCATGTGGATGTTTTCACCGATCACAAGAGTCTACAATATGTGTTTAGTCAAAATGACTTGAATCTTCGTCAACGAAGGTGGTTAGAATTATTGAAGGATTATGACATGAGTGTCCTTTATCAGCCCGGTAAAGCTAATGTAGTAGCGGATGCCCTTAGTGTATTGTCTATGGGTAGTGTGGCTCATATAGAAGATGAAAAGAAAGAATTGATTTGTGATGTGCATAGGTTGGCCCGACTAGGTGTTCGACTAGTGAATTCCACCAAGGGTGGTGTCATGGTCCATAATGGTTTCGAATCATCCTTTGTGATGGGTGTGAAGTCTAAACAAGGCCTTGATCCTATATTAGTTGAGTTGAAAGATTCGGTACTTAAGAAGTCCGTTAAGGCTTTCTCCCAAGGGGGAGATGGGGTGCTTAGGTACCAAAGTCGGTTATGTGTTTTGAATTTTGATGGTTTGAGGGAACAAATTTTAGAGGAAGCCCATAGTACTCGGTATTCTATTCACCCGGGAGCCACCAAAATGTATCGTGACCTATGGGAAGTCTATTGGTGGAATGGTATGAAAAAATATATTGTGGGATTTATAGCCAAATGTCCTAATTGTCAACAAGTTAAGGTTGAGCATCAAAGGTCGGGAGGCTTATCCCAAGATACAGGTATCCCCACGTGGAAGTGGAAAGATGTGAACATGGACTTTATTGTCGATTTCCTCGCACCTGGAGACAACATGATTCTATTTCGGTCATTATAGATCGGATGACAATATCAGCCCACTTTATTGCCGTCAAGGTTTCTTTTTCGGCGGAAGACTATGCTAAGTTGTATATAAGGGAAATGGTGAAATTGCATGGAGTTCCTCTATCTATTATTTCCGATCCGGGTACTCAATTTACTTCTCACTTTTGGAAGTCATTCCAAAAAGGTCTAGGTACTAAGGTTAAGCTTAGCACGGCTTTTCATCCCCAAACCGATGGGCAAGCGAAGCGTACCATCCAAACGTTGGAAGATATGTTGGGGCATGTGTAATAGACTTGCATGGTAATTGGGATGACCACTTTCCATTAATAGTGTTTTCATACAATAATAGCTATCACTCAAGTATCGGTATGGCTCCTTTTGAAGCCTTGTATGGTAGGAGATGTAGGTCTCTGGTTGGTTTGTTTGAGGTGGGTGAAGTTTCTTTGATAGGTCCCGAGCTAGTTTGTAAGACCATTGAGAAGTTCCAACTCATTAGAGAGAGGTTGAGAACGGCTCAAAGTAGACAAAAGTCTTATGCCGATGTGAGAATAAAGGATCTAGAATTCTAGGTTAACGATTGGGTCTATTTGAAAATCTCACCAATGAAGGGTGTGATGAGCTTTGGCAAGAAAGGGAAACTTAGTCCCTAGTATGTAGGCCCATATCAAATTTTGAAACATATGGGAAAGCATCACGACCCAGGAGTACGCCCTAGATGTGAAACGACGTACAAGACTCTGAAAAGCCTCATACAATCCTCCTAGCATATCATAACATAAGATAATAGGAAATGGTGTGGAAATTTAAAACTTTTCTTTACGATCCAAGTCTTTTATAAAAACAAGTGGAAGTCTACACTTTGTCTCAAACCATGTATAACCATTTAAACTAAAACTTTGGGACGCAGCCCATACAAAAGTCTAAAACATAAAAGAAAAACTTAAAGGACATGGTGGTAAAGCCCTCGAATGCTATGAGGACTCACCATAACTTATCTTCTTGAACTACTATGAACTTAGCCACGAGGATGGAAGTCGATATCGTTAAACCGGCACTTTGGGGAAAATGTAGAAAATATGGGTTAGTACAAAATTGCACTAAGTATGATAGCCATGCATAAAAACCTTGAAAACATGCTTAAAAGGACATTTTAGTTGAAAAGCATGCACTTTACTAAGTTTGAGAATCATCATTCACTTTTAGTGTAAAAGCATAAGTCATAAGAATATTCAACATATAGATCATCATAGCATAATATAACCATCTCATAAGTAACCCTAAGTTATACTTGTGCAATGCATAGATAAGATCCCATAATCCCATCTACACAAAGTACCACTTTTAGGCCACGATAATCATACTTACCATTCTTTGATATCATCCTTGGGTAATACTCATAGACAAGACAAGGAAAACGTTCACATTTACTAAGTCAGGTCAAGGAAAGCAACTCATAGCAACAATCCACATTAAGCATACTTCATTTCATAAATCATCATAACATAAAAGGAACACACCATAACTATTCTCAAAGCCTACTTGTGCAATGCATGGATGAAGTCACATACCCCCACCCACACTAAGTAGTGCTTCTTAAGTAACCATAGTTCATAGTTCATCTTCTTGTTTATAGTGGGAATAGGCCTTAACCGACATAGACCATGTGAGCATAACATAGAATCCGGTGTCATGCCCCACACCGAAAAGAGGTGTCCTACTTGACTAAGGTAGAACTAAATATGTATTAGCTTTTAGGTGGATCCACTAGCTAAAGACCTATGGGGGCACATCGTTATGGGATAAGGAGGTTATTACTAGAAACCCGACCATACATAGGGAGATTTTCCACTTCAAAATATCCACTCGGTGCTAAGCATTAAATTCCCACGGAGTAGTTAATTATCTATTAACATCATTACAGATGAAAGGGATGTCATTGGCCTACTGTTTCAACGTACATCATTAGAATAACTCATTGAATCCTCATGAAAGGCGTACCATTGGCCTATCGATTCAAGGTTCATCATTAGAATAGTTCATTGACTCCTCATGAAAGGGGTACCAATGGCCTACCGATTCAAGACAAAGCCTTAGAATACTTCATTAGTCACTCATAAAGGGATGCTATTGGCCTACCGATTCAAGGTATATTTAATCAAGATAATTTTTAATTACACATGAAAGGGATGCCCTTAGCCTACCGATTCAAGGTATATCAATCAAGATAGCTCCTTAATTTCACATGAAAGGGATGCGCTTAGGCTACTGATTCAAGGTACATTATTATATGAGAAAATCTTTCACAACATGTCATCATCATTCATAGGTGTATAATTGAGAATAGCCTTTCAATCAATATAACATCATTATCATAATCATGGAAACTTCATTCATAAGTGTGTGTGTGAGAATATCCTTTCAACAACACCACCATTACATCATAGTCATAATCACTTTATTCTTAAAGTATTCATAAAGCATGTAAATATCATGATCATACAAAATTCTCATAATTTGCCCTTCAACGACCACATATCACATTCAATCAACACAACTAGAATTACTACATTAGGCATGGATAATAACATGATTCAAGTAATCAATTCATAATTTTATAACATTCTACTTGCATCAATCAATACCCACACTTGAGATCCAATTTGGGAAAATAGAGGAATTCATTGATTCTTGAGGAATTCAACTTAAATTCATATAGAATCATCAATATATCCATAAACAAACATAATTAAATCATTAAAAACGAATTTGAAAGGAATCCATGAGATTGAAGTCAAACCCTAACTTTTGGGTTTTCTAGCTTTGAAATTGAGGGTTTTTTAGGGGCTCTATGGGTGAAGACTACCCATAGATGAAGAGCTACCATACCTTAGTGAAGAATTCCCACTAATTTGAGGAGAAAAATCTTGATTCTTCAAGCCCTAGCTTCAACTTTCTTCTTCTTCTTCCTTAGAGTTCTATAAAGAGAAATTTTGGAGAAGATGAACTCTTTTGGGTTTTGATTTGGGTTTTTGGGAAATAATGAAGTGAATTGGTTGGTTAATGACTTAAAAAGGCTTATATAAGTGTATAAAAACAATACAAAATGACCTCATTTAATAACTACCTAAATTGGAATTACCTAAAATAACCCCCACTTTAAAGTGGGGTACCCAGGGACCACGACCATGTTCACAACTCATGGTGGGCTCCACGGCTCCTGGTGGTGCCCGTGGTCCCTTAACCAGTAGCCACTTTAACCTTGGAAATCCCCCCATGAGGGGAAGGCAACCCCACGAGCCTTCCCACGGTCTGTGGTCTTCACCACAAGCCGTGAAGTGGCTCGTGAAGGGGAGCCATTTTGGGGCAGCATTGAGGGGTTCACTGCCTCAACTCCACGAGTAGCCCCACAAGCCGTGGAGCCCACCATGAGCCGTGAAGGCTCTCGTGGTCTTAGGCAGTGTCGTGGCAAGCTTGGGGCAGCCTTGGCCCTTGCCAACTTTCCTTGGCTCATGCCCTCTAATCTTGACTTGCAGCCCTCAAACTTAACCCTAGATGGTCTATTAAACTACGGGGTGTTAAATTATCTCCCCCTAGGGAACATTCATCCTCAAATGACAATTCTAAACACTTCTTAAAGGAACAACTCTCGACTAGCAACCCATCATGCATAAAACATCAAAATATTGTACAATATAAAGGAGGAAACATCAACTCTATCTCAACATACTCAAAGAAACACAAGGAAGTAGGATTTATATCTCATAACTCATTTTGTAAGAAAACTTCTACATTTCTCAATTTTATTGGAGGAACTACCTTCTCCAACTCAAAGCATGCTCAACTCAATAACATGGATCAAATTATGCAATTACTCTCAAAAGCATATTAGACATGTTCATCAATTCATCTTATGAAGTCAAATAGGCAACTCTTACCCGATGCACAACAACATGAGGAACTTCAATCGTAAAAACTCATTGTCTTACTAAACATGGATTTCATCAAGGACATGCATAATACAAGGAAATTATGGAACACATACAACATCCAAGACTCCACAATCCTGAAACAAGTCAAGGGAAACTTATCCTCTCAAGCTATAGAAGGAAGAGATAAGGATATCGGGACATCTCATTGGCCCTTGGTCTCCTAAGTAGCACCCTCACCTACAACCCTCACTCAAAGACCACTCATTCACACTTTCATGAAAGCAACTTCCTCATTCTTTTATTTCTTGACTTGTTGGTCTAAGACCTCTACCGATACTTCTAAATTAGAGAGGTTCTCATTTAAGCACTCTAGCTCACAAGCAACCTTACCAACACCACTCAAGATCTAATATGAGCATACCAAATCGGAACTAAACTTTTCAAACTCACTACTCATCTCAATGTGAGAATTTCAAGCCATCCCAAATCATGAACATCTAGAACTTTCAACGACATTACTATCTAGCACATTATCTCCCCCTTGGGAGTAAGCATATACAGACTTTTCTAAGCACCATTTCTTTCAACTCTAAGGTCGGCCCAAGTTATCACTAATCCTTCACATCCATCACACAAGGTGATTCTAAACCATGGTAAATACACTTCTACCCACTTTTAGAGGAGTCTACTCACTCAACACCTCTAGGCATCACTTAAATACCTTATTCATCAAATCCTATAACACACCCTAAAACTCATCATGACTAAGTCGAGTTCTACCAACAAACACACATTACCATAATGCAACCCATTTCTACCAAAGGATATCATCTAAACCTATCATATCAAGTCCCATATAGTCACATAGCCATAATTGGCATCACTATCAACCTTTTCTCCCTCGATCCTTGTAGCATCAACCCTTCAAGTGGTCATATCCATAAGACCATTGGATAAGGAGTAGGAGAGAGACCTTATAGAGTTAAACTCTATGGCACGACTTAGAGAATGAAGAAGTGAGATTTCCTAACATCCAATAGCCTACTATTCATAAATGTGGCGCGCTTCACACTATAAGCAAGACTCTACTAGACGTGGTTTGAGACGTCTTAGAACCATTCCAAAACCTTGTGCTCTGAAACCAAGTTTGTCGCGACCCAAGAGTATCCCCTAGATGTGACAAGACGTACAAGACTCTGAAAAGCCTCATACAAGCCTCTTGGCATATCATAACATAAGATAATATAAATGTGCGGAAATTTAAAACTTTTCTTTACAATCGAAGTCTTTTATAAAAACAAGCGAAAGTCTACCATTTGTCTCAAACCATCTACAACCATTTAAACTAAAACTTTGGGACGCAACCCATACAAAAGTCTAAAACATAAAAGAAGGACTTAAAGGACATGGTGTTCAAGCCCCCAAATTCTATGAGGACTCGCCATAACTTCTCTTGTTGATCTACTATGAACCTAGCCACGAGGATGGAAGTCGATATCACCAAACCCTACACTTTGGGGAAAATGTAGAAAATATGGGCTAGTACAAAAAAACACTAAGTATGATAGTTATGCATAAAAACCTTGAAAACATGCTAAAAAGGATATTTTAGTTGAAAAGCATGCACTTTACTAAGTTTGAGAATCATCATGCACTTTTAGTGTAAAAGCATAAGTCATAAGCATATTCAACATATAGATTATCATAGCATAGTATAACCATCTCATAAGTAACCATAAGTTATACTTGTGTAATGCATAGATAAGATCATATAATCCCATCTACACTAAGTACCACTTTTAGGCCACCATAATCATACTTACCATTATTTTATATCATCCTTAGGTAATACTCATAGACAAGGAAAAACTTAACATTTACTAAGTCATATCAAGGAAAGCAACTCATATCAACAATCCACATTAAGTATACTTCATTTCATAAATCATCATAACATAAAAGGAACACACCATAACTACTCTCAAAGCCTACTTGTGCAATGCATGGATGCAGTCACATAACCCCACCCACACTAAGTAATGCTTCTTGAGTAACCATAGTTCATAATTCATCTTCTTGTTCATAGTAGGAATAAGCCTTAACCGACATATACCATGTGAGCATAACATGGAATCCAGTGTCATGCCCCACACCGAAAAGATGTGTCCTACTTACCTAAGGTAGAACTAACATGTATTAGCTTTTAGGTGGATCCACTAGCTAAAGACCTATGGGGGCACATAGTTATGGGATAAGGAGTTTGTTACTAGAAACCCGGTCATACATAGGGAGAGTTTCCACCTCACAATAACCACTCAGTGTTAAGCATTAAATTCCCACGGAGTAGTTAATTCTTTATTAACGTTACAGATGAAAGAGATTCCATTGGCCTACCGTTTCAAGGTACATCATTAGAATAGCTCATTGAATCCTCATGAAAGGGGTACCATTGGCCTACCGATTCAAGGTTCATTATTAGAATAGTTCGTTGACTCCTCATGAAAGGGGTACAATTGGCCTACCAATTCAAGACAAAGCTTTAGAATACTTCATTAGTCACTCATGAAGGGATGCCATTGGCCTACCGATTCAAGGTATATTAATCAAGATAACTTTTAATTACACATGAAATGGATTCCCTTAGCCTACCGATTCAACGTATATCAATCAAGAAATATCATTAGTTTAACGTGAAAGGGATGCCCTTAGCCTACCAATTCAAGGTACATTATCATATGAGAAAACCTTTCACAACATGGCATCATTATTCATAGGTGTATAACTAAGAAAAGCTCAATCAATACAACATCATTATCGTAATCATGGAAACCTCATTTGTACTTCATTCATAAGTGTGTGTGAGAGAGAGAATAGTCTTTCAACAACACCACCATTACATCATAGTCATAATCACTTTATTCTCAGAGTATTCATAAAGCATGTACATATTTATCAAGATCATACAAAATTCTCATAATTTGCCGTTCAAGGACCATAGATCAATTTCAATCAACACACCTAGAATGACTACATTAGGCATGGATAATAACATGTTGCAAGTAATCAATTCATAACTTTCATAATTCTATAACATTTTACTTGCATCAATCAATATCCACACTTGAGATCAAATTTGGGAAAATAAGAGAATTCATGGATTCTTAAGAAACTCAACTTACAATCATATAAAATCATCAATATATCAATCAACAAACATAATTAAATCATTAAAAATGAATTTGAAAGGAATCCATGAGATTGAAGTCAATCCCTAACATTTAGGTTTTCTAGCTTTGAAATTGGGGTTTTGGAGGGGCTCTATGGGTGAAGACTACCCATTTATGAAGAGCTACCATACCTTAGTGAAGAATTCCCACTAATTTGAGGAGAAAAATCTTGATTCTTCAAGCCCTAGCTTCAACTTTCTTCTTCTTATTCCTTAGAGTTCTACAAAGAGAAATTTTGGAGAAGATAAACTCTTTTGGGTTTTGATTTGGGTTTTTGGGAAATAATGAAGTGAATGAGTTGGTTAATGCATTAAAAGGGCTTATATAAGCGTATAAAAACAATACAAAATGACCTCATTTAATAACTACCTAAATTGGATTTACCTAAAATAACCCCCACTTTAAAGTGGGGTGCCCAGAGACCACACCCATGTTCACAACCCATCAAGGGAACCATGGTTTGTGGTGGTGACGGTGGTCCCTTGACCAGTATCCATCTTAACCTTGGCAAGCCCCCCATGAGGTGAAGGCAACCCCACTATCCAGGAAGTAGCTCGTGAAGGGGAGCCATTTTGGGGCAGCATTGAGGGGTTCACTGCCTCAACTCCATGAGTGTCCCCACATCCATAGAGCCACCATGATACGTGAAGGCTCTCATGGTCTTAGGCAATGCCATGGCAAGCCTGGGGTAGCTTTGGCCCTTGCCCCCTTACCTTGGCTCATGCCCTTTAATCTTGACTTGTACACCACAAACTTAACCCTAGATGGTCTATTAAACTACAGGGTGTTACAGAAAGGTTGCCTATGTGTTGGGTTTTCCAAATGAGTTAACCCCGGTTCATTCGGTATTTCATGTTTCTATGTTGAAGAAATGTATTAGAGATTCGGCAACCATTATTCCCCTAGAAGGGTTGGGAGTTGATGAAAGTCTTTCATATGAAGAGGTTCCGGTAGAGATCCTATTCTGGCAAGTCAAGAGATTGAGAAACAAGGAAATAACTTCCATGAAGGTTTTATGGAGAAATCACTTAGTTGAGGGTGCTACTTGGGAGGCCGAGGCCTATATAATGTCCTGATATCCTCATCTTTTTCCTTCTACTTCTATTCAAGCTTAAGGTTAGCAGTTTCTCTTGAGTTTTCTTGTTCTGGGAGTCATGTGTGTTATATGTGTTTTTCTATGATTTCCTTATGTTATGCATATTCTTGAGAAATTCGTGTTTAGTAAGAAAGTGAGTTTTTATGGTTGATTTTCCTAATGTTGTTGTGCATTGAGTAAGATTTGTGTATATGCTTTTTGAGATGAATTGTTGAACATGCTCAATTGTGCTTTTTGAAAGCATATTTCATAAATGCTCTTTGAGATTTTGTTGAGCATGTTTTTAGTTTGGACAAGGTAGTTCCTCCTATGAATATGAGAAATGTTGAGTTTTCATGCATAATGGGTTGTTAGATTTAGTTCCTACTTCCTTATGTTGCTTTGATTATGTTTGAGATGGAGTTGATGTTTCCTCCTTTGAATTATGCATTATTTTGATGTGCATGATGGGCTGCTAGTCTTGCGTCTTTACTTCTATAAGGTGTCTAGATCGTCATTCGAGGACAAATGTTCCCAAAGGGGAGATATTGTAACAGGCTTCACCAGCATGGACCGTGGATCCAACCACGGTCCGTCAATGAGGCTCGTGGATAGGGCCTGGGAGCTTTTTTTAGGGTTAAGTTTAGGGGCACTTTGAGATTTTACGATTTTAATTAATATTAAGTGATGTCATTTTAGCCATATTTAGACCACCTATATAAGGATTTTATACCACTAAATTAAGTCATTCACCTCATTATTTCTAAAACCCAAATCAATTCCCAAACTTCATCCTCACCAAAAGAATTCTCTCTAGAAAACTCGAAGAAGAAGAAGAAGAAGGAAGTTGGAGATAGGGTTGAAGAAGCTAGGTTCTTCACATCAAATTCAAAGGGCTTTGTGATCAAGGTATGGTAGCTCGTCATCCATAGATAGAATTCATCCATAGAGCCCCTTCAAAACCCCAATTTCAAAGGTAGAAATCCCCAAAAGCTAGGGTTTGATTCCAAAGTCATGGGTTTCTTTCAAAAACGATTATAATGCTTGAATTGCTTTATATTATGATTGAATTGATAATTTATTATGGTTTTTATGTTGAACTCCCCAAGAACCCATGAAATGTCCATATTCCCAAATATGATCTTGTGATGTGGGTTTGTGGATGAAAAAAGGATATTATGAGATTATGCTTGTAGTAATAAGGTTACTTAAATTATGTTAATATCCATGTATAATGTAGTGAATTCTAGATGTGTTGATTTGATATGAGCTTTGATCCTTGAAAGGGAAAATTATGATATTATGCATGTTTATGAAGTCTTGATATATGCTTTAAGAACATTTTGAGAGTGAAGTTCTATGATCATTATCTAGTTGTTGTGTTGTTGAAAGTTTATTCTCATATACACACTTATGCATGAATATGATATGATGTGAAAGGTTTTCTCACAATATGAAGATTCTAAGGTTGAAACGCTTTCTCACCTATTGAATCTATATGTAGACATGAACGGTGAAAAGTTATTCTCACGCATGATCTAATGAGCTATATTAATTAATCAAGTTATGACTTAATATGTATTCTGTGGGAAGTAATGCTTAGCACTGAGTGGATCTTGAATATGAGATGGAAACTTTTATACTAGTTGAGTCCGGCTTCCCAATGGGACCTTTTACACTAGTTGAGTCCGCGTTCCCAAAGTATGTCTCATGAGATGGAGACTTTCTACCTTAGTTGAGTATGGGTTTCTAGTAGCATTCTCCTTATCCCATAAACTATGTGCGCCCATAGGTTATTTAGCTAGAGGATCCACCTAAGCTAAGAGTATGGTTCTACCTTAGGCATGTAGGACAACCCTTTTCAGTGTGGGTATCATTGGGGGTCCATGTATAGCTCACATGGTCTCATGTCGGTTAAGGCTTATTCCCACAACAACAAGAACAAGAATATGAACTATGAACTATGATTACTCAAGAAGCTTTTATATGAGTCTTCAAGGTCTTAAAGGTAATGATTATGAATATTGTCCTAAAGAGGTTTACTTAGCATGGGTGAGATTTTTGGGGTCTTAATCATGCATTGCACAAGTATGCGGTATTTATGAAGTGTTTCTCTTATGATATGATGATCAATGTATTCACTATGGTTATGAATTATGTTTCCACTATCTTCATGATGTTCAAACTTAGTAAATTGCATGCATTCAAATGAAATGTCCCTTTTAGGATGTTTTCAATGTTTTTATGCATGGCTATCATACTTAGTACATTTTTGTGCTAACCCCTACTTTTCCTACATTTTTCCCAAGTGTACGGTCCGATTCTCGAGGTGATCATTCTAGTGGCTAGTGCTTGGACTTTGCTACCTTCCAAACTTGTTGGTGAGTCCTCATGGTTCGAGGACGACTTTTTCTCATGATGTAGTTTCCTTTATTGTATTTCCCTTTTCGAACATGTTGTACGGGCTAGGCCCTATTTCATTAAAGTATTGTAATAGCTGGCTATATTGAGACAAGTCTAGACCTCTGCTTTCGTTTATGAAAATCTTTGAAGACTTGAAATGTGTTTTAACTCTTTATTGTTCTATGTATATGTTATGATATGCTAAGTGGCTGACATGGAGCCTTTCGGAGTTTTATGTGCCTTGTTACATCTAAGGGGTACCCTAGGTCGTGACAGGAAGGATCCCATAGATGAAACAACATCATACTTGTAACAATCCTCTTGGAAGGATGCTACCACTTAAAGGAGAAATCTAATTTAATTATTGTGACATTTAAAAGAGATTAACAAAGGGCATATTGATTTTAGTCTAGTAGAGGAATTAGGTTCATAGAAAAAAAATAGTTAAAGAAGTGAAACCTGCCCATTTACACGTTAATTTGATGCCAAACTAAAACTGCGTAACATTTTATCTTATGGCGGAAGAACCCTTTCAAAATAATCTAAGCAAATAACTTACTAGGTTTTCGTGCATATTTCATCCTCACACTTAAAATAATATAAAATAATATTACCAACTTCCGAGTACAAACATTTGCCGGTTCATGCTTCACACAAACATTCAAAACAAATAGTAAATTTAGTATATTACAACACTTGGATTTACACACCCATAAAGAACAAAACATATAGCCATACTTATATTACGACCCATGGTGATATGATCAAATTAGCCTTCAAAATTTCATGTAAATGTACAACATATAGATCATGTACAAGTCCCAAGATTTATGCAAACTATACATGCCTATATGCAAATGTGATCTTCCCATAAAACTCGCAAAAACTCCGCCTCCAATGGCTAGCTTCAAGTATCCCCTTGAACGTTCCCTACGATAGAAACAACTATCGCTAAGCATAAAGCTTAGTGGTGTAAAAATTATATGCGTGGAGCCGCTAGATTCAACAAGTTACCTTTCAAAAGTCATGGACAGCACAATTGAAACATAATAAATAAATCAAGTAAACAATATATTAAGGGTATCAAGTTCTATATTTAAAGATCCAAGTGTCAAGAACGCTCATAGCACCATTTCCCAAGGATCCAATACCAAGGCTCGCCCAATATATACATCATACCTTCACACCCAGCATAACAAAGTATCAAGAAGGACAGATGTAACGACCCGAGAGCACCCCATAGTTGTTACCGACATATTCGACCTCTCGGAGGTCATATACAAGCCCCTCGCATTCGTCATAGCATTTATCATAGAAAAATAGCAGAAAATTTAAAACATTTTCATAATATAACACAAGGCCTAAAAACTCACCTCATTAAACCTTTAATACAAAATCGGAATACTACATCTCAAGGTAGCCATCTTAAAACACGACTTCAACACAAGAGGGACACAACCCTTACAATACAAAAAAAACTACTTTCTAGTACATAGAACTTACGGAAACTCTTTAACATAAGAGTCCTTGAATCTTTAAGGACACACCCGAACTTGGGATTAGTAAACCAAACTCATCACTTCAAGGAAAGACCCTTTAGTCACCATCACCTACACTTGGTGTAAAAAAGATGAAGAAGAATGGTATTAGTACAAGAATGCACTAAGTATGATAACCATGCAAAACATGCTTATAAAAGGGCATTTAGTTGGAAACCATGCATCATGCTTTTTAGAGAAACTTCAAGAACATTTAGTACAATAATATAAACCACATACATCATCATACACACGGAAACCCTTCATAATAGCACATAGAGCCACTTATAACATTTTAGGAACATTCAATGCATACAATACATTACCTTCCTCTTTATCTTAACTCCTTTCCTCAAGCAACCCTTAGGGAATACTTGGTGCAATGTATCGCCTTAAGGTTACCAAAGGTGAACTTACATATTGCCTTCATCAATCCAACCACATATATTCATAGAGTCATAAGCACACCATAAGACAAAGTCTTCACATAGGAACCATCACCTAAGACAACCCCCAAGTCACACTAGTGCAATGTGCAAGTAGCATCCCAAAATACTACTCACACCAAGTGTTCCTAGAAAGCCACCATAGACTAGGCACATCATATTCAACAAGTCATAACATCTTCATTTAACATTATACATAAGACCAACACACTTCATAACACCATATAAGGACTCAATCCTTTACTACGTCGTTAGTCATAACCCATTTAGTTCATATCATAGGTAAACCACCCTCACAACCCCTTCACAAGCTCACTTGTGCAATGTACACATGGAGTCCCATACCCACACATATACTAAGAAAACCCATTAAGAAGTCATAAGTGTAATTCACATGCATAAGCATACATCATGTCTTGACATAAGTAAAGTCAACCTTAACATGCCTTCATAATAACATACATAGACCATAGTCTTCATTACATAAAGAGACTAATCATAACCTCTCATAGAGTCCACGTGTGCAATGCATAAGTAGGGTCCATAGTCCTATCTACACTAAGTAACTCTTTAAGAAATCATGACTAGAGTTCATATTCTTATCTTAGTTCATTTATTAACTTTCGGGAGACATTGCGATAACCGACATAGACCATATGAGCTACATGAAATCCGATGTTCTACTCCCACACCGAAAAGAGAGGGTACTACTTGCCAAAGTAGGACCTACATACATAATAGCTATCTAGTGGATCCACTAAGTTAATACCTACGGGGGCACATAGTTATGGAACAAGGAGAATACTACTAGAAAACCTTGACTTACTAAGCGTGGAGGTTTCCATCTTATGAGACAACATCTATGTTGGGAACCCGGACTTGCTAAACGTGAAAGTTCTCTTGTGGGAAGCCGAACTTGCTAAACGTGAAGCCCCCACTCTCATTTTTCATGTTCACTCGATGCTAAACTCCAACTCCCTTTTTTAAACATCTTTAAGCCTTTATTTAACATTAGTTCATAAAATAGGCTTTAGGGACTTAATCCCTCATATCATATATCTCATAAGTTTCTAAGATGAGAATGACCTTTCATCATAGATCCTACATTATGTGGGGATGACCTTTCACACAATCATACCATATTCATAACATAGTCTAGTTTAGAGTACAATTGAGGAAACTTTTCAAGAGACTCACTTTCACTAGATTATCATAAACCTTATTCATTCATTCATATGTGTGTACATATGTGAGAAAGAATTTCACATAAAAACCTTCATACAACACATATTCATACCTTGCTAATCATACACTTTGCATGCATAATAAGATGTAAGGGTGCATATAAGAGTTAACCTTTCAATAGACACCATAACACATCATATTCATAGCTATACATATAGAATGTGTGTGTGCATATTGGTCCTCATAGTGACATAATAGCAACAACATTGATATTGAGTGCTCTTCCCTTAAAGGAATCACAACACATTCACAATGTCCCCAATTCATGAGCCAATTCACATATAAAGCTCTTAGGGATTCTAGACGACACATTCACACTTCATCATAGGAGACAAGAACACATTCAACATTGAATAGGTACTCCTAACATGTAAATGATCACACATTCATATAGGGGTCATATAGGTAGCGGTCATTCCACAAGAGTACTTAACATAATCAATCATGTAGTCCACACCTTATCCCTAACATTATCATTCACATTATACTCCTCATCATCAACACACTTTAAACATCATGCTAGCATATAGGATTTCATACATAACTTTCATAGCATAACTTCATAAATATATTCATCATAATCAATCAATTCACTTCATTTCTATTGCCTTCAAGGCCATGATCTCAACATGCATAGATAGACAAGAAGTGAACACCTCCACCATAAGTGGATCAAACCACACACATCAATTCTCCTACTATAGACTTGAAGTTAGGTCAACTTACCAATTCTCCAAGCCATGATCACCATGGCTCAATCCTCAACAATTCATAATCAATTGACATAGGTAGCAATAGGAATCAACAATGTAATTCAATATCATAAACATAGTCTAAGTACAATTCCATAAACAAAGGGATTAAACCCATAACTTTGCCCATAAGGCCATAATCCTCAAATCATGAATATACCAACAATTCAACATGAATAAGTATAGATAATAATAAGAAACATCAATACAATCTGAGCTAAACATAATTTCACCAATAGAGATCATATTCACCAAGACCCACATCATAGGCCAATTTTCGAGAATTGGGGATCATGGGTTCTTCAAGAATTCCTTTGAAATTTGTCATAAAAACATTAATTCCACATTAATTCATCAATAGAATGATTTAGAAAATCATTTGACAAGGAACCCATGTTTAGATTGAAAATTGGGAATTTTGGTCTTTGAATCACTTTCGAAAATCTTTGGTAGAACTCCTTGAATGAAAGGTTATTCAAGAATCAAGAGTTACCATAACTTAATTATAAAAGACCCGTGAAATTGAATAAGAAATCAGTTGAAAACCCATCTTCTAGCTTGAGCTTCATAAAGGTCTTTAATGGACTTTTTGAGAGAATCTATTTTGAGAGGGAAGGATCAATTTGAAAAATGGGGTCTAATTCTAGGTTTTGGGGTTTTAACCAACTTAAAATACCCTAAAATAGGTATAATAACCGTTTGTAGTAATTCCCCAAAGTACCCAAACTACTCCTCACATAGTTGGACCTTTTAAACAAGTCAAACTTGAGTTTTATTTTCGTAGATTTCGTCGGGAAATAAGTTCGCGACGCGGAGGTGTTCCCACAATTTTCTGGAAATTAAATTACAAGACAATAGGGTTCGCGACGTGGACCAATTTTTTTGGCCCTTGGTGGAGCTAGTCTGCGACGCAGTCATGCTCCCTCCAAGCACAATCTCAAGCTGCATTGGCAGCTTGCTTGGCCAAGGTTGGTGTCCTCCTCGGGGACACTTAGGGTGGTCCACGGGGAGTCGTATCCGAACGTTTTGACCCTAAAACATTTATTAAGACACTAGGGTCACCTCCACTGATTTTAGACTCCAAACAACACATAAAAACATGAACAACATACTAGAACACACCAACACGTAAAAGACTAGTTTCCGAACGTCTTGGTCATCCCTTGATGTTTGACTTCCAAACTCTTTAAAACTGACTTAAAAGGTTATTCTTCATTATTTTGACAAGTTATAAATGCATAAACTTATGTGCGGCACTACTTCATCCTACTTTATTTTGAGGGTCATTACAATATCCCCCACTTAAGAACATTCATACTCGAATGACACTTAAAACACTTCTGAGGACTCAGTGACCCAATTAGCAGTTCACAATACACAACATACAATATCAACATAAGACCATACGTCAAGGAGGAACATCAACTCCACATAAAAGGATCAAAACAACTTTGTGCAATTCAAGAAAGTAGCAACACATCTACCAACTCCTTATACATCAACTTTATTATTTCCCTTTTCATTGGAGGAACTTCCTTCTCCAAATCATCACTATGCTCAAAACTCCTTACTTCTCATAAGTATACGAGGAACTACCTTCTCCATATTCAATGAGCATCAACATATATTAAGAAATCAACAAGACATTTCTTTAACAAGACAACATCAAGCATGCTCATTACAACTTTCATGAAGTCAACATCACACAACATCTATGGGTACAATTTCAATCATGAGAAACAAAGATCGTGAAAACTCAAAATACAACTTAAGCATGAATTTTCACAAAAATATGCACATACAAGGAAATCATGTTATAATCATCATTCTCATTTCAAACACAAAAGAAACACAACATGTAACTATCTCATTAAAGCACGTTATACAACTTTATCATAAGAAATCATTTAAGCATATAATACAAATCAACATGTGCAACACAAGCAAGTAGAAACTTTATTCACCGACTCATAATCCATCAACCACATAGGCCTTTCTCATGTTCATAGAAGGAACTACATTCTCCTAAGCATGACATAATATTTACCCCTTTTATATCATCATAGGGTCCATTATACAATGGTTTTCAAGTGCACACATACATGATCAACATTTCCTCTCATGAGGCAATTAAGCAATTTATACTAGTTGCACCCTAACATGAGGATTATAGATCATCTACTAGTCTTATCTTTTCATCATCATACTATCAAGAACATACTTGTCATTACCATGTTTAGTTATATCCAAGGAGGGACTAGTTTCTCCTAGTCACAACATACACACATGACATCATAAAACTCATAAGCAAGCATTACACAAAGGTCAATTCATTTAAGGAGAAATTCTCAACTTCTAACCTAAGCATGCTCATACTCTTTTCCTCATGAAGTCAAGAGTGGATCACCATATAAAGATGCATATTGACATGAGAAACATGAATTTTATTACTAAAATTCCATTTTTATGTAATAAGAATTCTTCAAAACATGCATAACATACGGAGATCATGCAACTCATAATCATATCCAAGACTCCAAACATGAACAAGCTACTATGAACTCTTTGGTCTCAAGCTTGAATAAGAATAGAAGGAAAAGATAAGGATATCAACAACCTTACTACTCACTCATCATCCCCCACTTAGGGTAAACCCATCTAAGTGCACATTAAAGTAACCAAGAGAACTATCACTTACCAATTAAGCACAATGTCCCCCTCTTGGGATCAAGTTATGCAAACTCCTTTAATCATTACCTCCTTCATCTCTAAGGTAGGAACCATTCTCCATTAAATCTTCACTATACTCCCTCATGTGAGGAATTCAAGAATCCAAAAAAAATGAGTATCTATACCACTCCACATCATATCTATCACCCAAAGTAATTCTCAACATGGATAACTCAAGGAAGATCAATGTAGAAATATTAAGGGCACTCAAAACCTTACCATCTATGCACATTATCCCCCACTTGGGGTGAGCTTAATCAACTCTTTATCACACCATACCCTTATCATCACCTTTGGTGTAACTTTCCGCTCAACCATTCCTAGGCATTATCTAAACACCCTTTTTGAATGACCATACTTAAGATAAACCTTACAATACAACTATCCTCTTTAGAGTTGGTCAACATCTATTCTCTTGTCCTTCCCATGAACAAATGGGTACATGCAACTCTCCAAGTTAACCTTAGAGCAAAACACTATCCCAACTCATGGAACAAAGCCCCTTCTTTCACTCTTAGGGAAAGCCTAGAACTTCGATTCACACAAGGACAACCATGAAGCATCACTCATAAGAAAAGAGCAACTTTCAACTCACACCAGTTACCATATTGCTTCAAAACACCTCAAATCTACACCATGACTTTCTACTATAATTACCCATCACTATAAAGCAACTCATCATGCAAAAAAATGATTTCATTCTTACCATAACTACTCTTATCATATGAGAACTATACCACCATACAACATTTTCAAAGTAATGCTCCCAACCTCATAGGTCACACATAGCCATGATTGGCATCACAATACGATTTCCAAATCTACCTTAATATATATACTCATATAGTCACCACATCATAATAAGCATTAAAACTCACATTTTCTTCCCTCGATCCTTGCAACATCACCCCTTTCAAGTAATCACATCTAGTAGACCACCGGACAAGGGAAAATAAGAAAGAGACATCATAGGGAGTTAAGCTCTACGGCACGACACAAGAGTAATGAAGAAAGTGAAATTTCTATCGTCACATAGCCTCTCGCTCATAGATGTGTCGCGACTCACACCGATGAACAAGACTCTACTAGACTGGCTCATGAAACGTTGAATCCTAAGACCATTTTCATAACCTTATGCTCTGATACCAAGTTTGTAACGACCCGAGAGCACCTCCTAGTCGTTACCGGCGGTATTCGACCTCTCAGAGGTCTTATACAAGCCCTTAGCATTTGTCATAGCATTTATCATAGAAAAATAGCAAAAATTTAAAACATTTTCACAATATAACACAAGGCCTAAAAACTAACCTCATTAAACCTTTAATACAAAGTCGAAATACTACGTCTCAAGGTAGCCATCTTAAAACACGACTACAACACAAGAGGGACACAGCCCTTATAATACAAAAAAAAATACTATCTAGTACAAAGAACTTAAGGAAACTCTTTAACATAAGGGTCCTTGAATCTTTAAGGACACACCCAAACTTGGGAATAGTAAACCAAGCTCATCACTTCTAGGAAAGACCCTTTAGTCACCATCACTACACTTGGTGTAAAAAAGATGAAGAAGAATGGTGTTAGTACAAGAATGCACTAAGTATGATAACCATGCAAAACATGCTTATAAAAGGACATTTAGTTGGAAACCATGCATCATGTCTTTTTAGAGAAACTTCAAGAACATTTAGCACAATAGACACAATATAAACGACATACAAGAAGAATGGTGTTAGTACAAGAATGCACTAAGTATGATAACCATGCAAAACATGTTTATAAAAGGACATTTAGTTGGAAGCCATGCATCATGCCTTTTTACAGAAACTTCAAGAACATTTAGCACAATAGACACAATATAAACGACATACATCATCATACTTCATAATAGCACATAGAGCCACTTATAACATTTTAGGAACATTCAATGCATACAATACATTACCTTCCTCTTTATCTTAACTCCTTTCGTCAAGCAACCCTTAGGGAATACTTGGTGTAATGTATCGCCTTAAGGTTACCAAAAGTGAACTTACATATAGCCTTCATCAATCCAACCACATATATTCATAGAGTCATAAGCACACCATAAAACATAGTCTTCACATAGGAACCATCACCTAATACAACCCCCAAGTCACACTAGTGCAATGTGCAAATTGCATCCCATAATACTACTCACACCAAGTGTTCCTAGAAAGCCGTCATAGACTAGGCATATCATATTCAACAAGTCATAACATCTTCATTTAACAATAGACATAAGACCAACATACTTCTTAACATCATATAAGGACTCATTCCTTTACTACATCGTTAGACATAACCCATTTAGTTCATATCATAGGTAAACAACCCTCATAACCCCTTCACAAGTTCACTTGTGCAATGTACACATGGAGTCCCATAACCCCACATATACTAAGCAAACCCCTTAAGAAGCCATAAGTGTAATTCAGATGCATAAACATACTTCATGTCTTGCCATAAGTAAAGTCAACCTTAACATGCTTTCATATTAACATACATAGAGCATAGTATTCATTCCATATAGAGCCTAATCATAACATCCCTTGGAATCCATTGTGCAATGCATAAATAGGGTCTATAGTCCTACCTACACTAAGTAACTCTTTAAGAAATCATGACTAGAGTTCATATTCTTATCTTAGTTCATTTCTTAAATTTCGGGAGACATTGCCATAACCGACATAGACAATGTAAGCTACATAGAATCCGATGTTCTACTCCCACACCGAAAAGAGAGGGTATACTTGCCAAAGTAGGACCTACATACATAATAGCTATCTAGTGGATCCACTAAGTTAATACCTACGGGGCACATAGTTATGGAACAAGGAGAATACTACTAGAAAACCTTGACTTACTAAGCGTGGAGGTTTCCATCTTATGAGACAACATCTATGTTGGGAACCCGGACTTGCTAAACGTGAAAGTTCTCTTGTGGGAAGCCGGACTTGCTAAACGTAAAGCCCCACTCTCATTTTTCATGTTCACTCCGATGCTAAGCTCCAACTCCCTTTTTAAACATCTTTAAGCCTTTATTTAACATTAGTTCATAAATAGGCTTTAGGGACTTAATCCCTCATATCATATATCTCATAAGTTTCTAAGATGAGAATGACCTTTCATCATAGATCCTACATTATGTGGGGATGACCTTTCACACAATCATACCATATTCATAACATAGTCTAGTTTAGAGTACAATTGAGGAAACTTTTCAAGAGACTCACTTTCACTAGATTATCATAAACCTTATTCATTCATTCATATGTGTGTACATATGTGAAAAGAATTTCACATAAAAACCTTCATCCAACACATATTCATACCTTGCTAATCATACACTTTGCATGCATAATAAGATGTAAGGGTGCATATAGAGTTAACCTTTCAATACACACCATAACACATCATATTCATAGCTATACATTGTAGAATGTGTGTGTGCATATTGGTCCCCCATAGTGACATAATAGCAACAACATTGATATTGAGTGCGCTCCCCTTAAAGGAATCACAACACATTACAATGTCCCCTAATTCATGAGCAATTCAC